>NC_041402.2:86593307-86893307 GCF_900747795.2 Erpetoichthys calabaricus
ATCTTTAAGTTCATAGTTAGATAATGGAATCAATGTGCTGAAAACAAACTAAGAACAAACTAAGGATCTTACTGCTCATACGTTTCTATCATATAGCATAAAGTTGGTAACAATAAATACTGTAAGGTGCCTGGGTCAAATGTGTTACACGATGGAAACAAAAGTTGGTGAGAGACAACTATAGGATTCTGTTTTGTATTGAGCTTTATCTAACTATCTATCGATCGATTGATCGGTCAGTTGATTGTAGTTGGGGTTCCAATCAAGGTGATGCAGGAAAATGGGAAGACTATACAAGGCCCTGATACAGAGAAAGAAGAATGAACTGGCATTGATAACTTGCATAACCATGTTTATGTAAAAAGTAGGGCACAATGACCACAAGACAGTGATATGGCATTTGAATATACTCAGTACAATAGGACAATAGGAATATGCACATGTGAGATAGAGGCACCAAAGTGAAGAAACCAAGTGTGACGAGATCTCCTGGCCACTAGAGGATCTTATAATCCCAAAAGGGAATATGTGCAACTGCACTGCTCCTCAAAGAATACTCGAGGTTATAAGGAATGAGAGTGAGAGTTCTATCTATCTATCTATCTATCTATCTATCTATCTATCTATCTATCTATCTATCTATCTATCTATCTATCTATCTATCTATCTATCTATCTATCTATCTATCTATCTATCTATCTATCTATCTATCTATCTATCTATCTATCTATCTATCTATCTATCTATCTATCTATCTATCTATCTATCTATCTATCGATTCTGGATGTTTTTATTCCACTAGTCATCTTCAAGTGCTATTCTTTGCCATGTATCAGGTGGTTGAATGACATCTGCTGTTTACGTTCTCTTGCTGAGGCTTAAACAAAGAAGAAATGGAATGCCACCGAATAGATAGCTAGACAGTTTGGATTTTTATTTTCAGTCCCTTTGGGATGGGGGGTGGTGGTGTTGGTGGGCAGTACTTACCCCCGTGCAGATGGTTTCTTTGCAGGATTGAAATAAAAAGATGCCTTTGCTCTTTCTCCAATTTTTTTATTCCCAGGAGTCTGTAAAATACATTTCTTCTTTGTTAAGATACTTTAACAGTATTAATAGCATTTCATTTTTTTCATTGCTGTAAAGAAGTGGGGAAATCAGGTTCTATAAAAAACGGAAGGATGTGCACTATGAAGTTATGAACAAAATTCTAAACCTTCTTGCAGAAAATGTAATTTCAGTTGTCAATCTGTTGGGAAGCTTATTTATCTGTGTATCCATCCATTTATTTTCTAACTCACCTATCTAATACAGGGTCACAGAAGCCATATCCTGTAATGGCAAGGCAGGAACCAACCCTGGACAGGACGCCAGCACATTTCAGGGAACAGTCACACACATCTACACAAGGCTAACCTAGGGTCACTAGTTATCCTGACATTCATGACTTTGGGATGTTGGAGGAAAGCCAGACAACTCAGAGTAAAAGCTACACTGATATGAGGAGAATGTACAAGCTCCACGCTTGCAATGGCCAGACCAGACAGCAGGGCTGAACCACTGTGCCACCCACCTTCTGTTTATGCCAGAGCAACTGCAGCAACGTTAGAGGTGCAACTGAGGTGTGGAACCTTACCTGCACAGCACTTGTCTCCCTGTAAGGACCAAAAGGAACTGTTGCATTTTACTGTAATACACTCACATTTACTGTATTGTAGCCTAAAAAAAGTTGAAAAATGTGAACTCTCATCTTCATTTAAAATTTCTTAAGAAATGTGAACCCAGTGGGCTCCTTGTGATTTCTCACTGAATTACTTTTATTCTTTAGTTAATCACATAAAAGCTCTTGTGTTCTTGTTTATTTTAAGCCACTTTTGGTACAGTCAGATTTAACAGGAGCTAAATGCCCCCCCCCCCCCCCCCCAAACAGTGTAAGCATTATATATACACCAGAAATAGGTTTTTCTTCTAAACTGTCCATTTGTAAGTTGCAGTTTCAGTGACTTACTCATAATCTCGTTATGTTTCGTGGGGATGGCACTGAAGAGTTTTTTTCTACGTTTTCATTCAGTAAGGCAATCATTGCTGCCCTTTGCATTGTCAGTGTAACATGATTTATTACAAATTTGAGGTGGTTTGTAGGGGGGAGGCAGATGAAATGTGAGGTCACTAAGGTTAGGTCAAAAGGTGAAAAAGGGGAAGAGGTGAGTGAAGTTCAGAAGTCATCAGGGGCTTTGTTGGTGTCTCGCATAATTATGGAGAAAAGCGTGTTTGTTCACTTGGAGGATAATTAATGTATTGGGCAGAAAGAGGGTCAGGAAAGATGGACCCCAGCTGACCTGCTTCATTGTGTGGCATCAGCTTGAGCCGGCCTCCTTGAACACCTCCGCCATCTGGAGGGGCAGGCAACAGAGCCCCCCTGGTGACCACAAAGCAGGCTAATTTCACACTCACTAAATAAGAGGCCACTGCTCGCTGTGCTTTGCTTCCTCAGACACTGAGACAGATGGTGGTGGGTTTGTACAGGGAATGTTCTCCTCTGTGGCTCAAGTGCTTTGAAATTGCACTTTTGTAGCTTCCATTTGGATCCATTGCTGGGGAAAATTGTAAAGCATGGTGCATTTACAAATAAATACATGCACAAGAGCAGAGATTCCTGAGCTCTCGCTGCCGAAAGGAAAAAATTTAATTGTAGCATCCACACAATCAAATGAAAAGCAAATCTGAGCTGCAGTCAGTTGCTTTACTGTTCTTGTATTTGCATACGATAGGCAGACAGTAAATAGAAAATGCACAGAGTAAGATATGTTAGACAGAGGGATGGATAAATCAAAAAAGTACTATATGATAGAAAGAAAAAGAATGAATGAATTAATCAATTAATGAATGAATGAAAAAAGAAAGGAAAGGCTGTATATAAAATATACAGACAGACTGATGTATTTCTGTTATTATCTTTGACTAGCAGATAAGCTGAGCAAGAGGGTTTTCCTTTGAATGAAAATATATACATGCAGTAATTGTGTAGGAATGCGGTTTTATATCACCATTATTACGTGTAGCATATTCTATTATGGCTAATTCTTTTATTATTCCTTGTATAACTAATTAAGTGATTGTTATTTTTGGAGCAGTCCTTAACTAAGCATAATCACTGCTGTGAAAGGTTAATTTATACATCATTAGTATATATTGTGTACGGGTAGGACCCCAACAGCAATATGAGAAGACTCTAAGTGTTTGCCTGAAGGTATTCTGTTTTGCTCTCTAAAAAGCGAGTTTTGTTTTTTTATTTTTCCCAAGCACAAGAAGGAGCTGACAGCTTCTCTACATAGGGTCCACCAACAGATGAGAACAGAAAGTGGAAAGAGCAAGGCTTTGGTAAAACAGGTGGCATACGAAACAGCACGGGTGTTGCTGGCTATGCGAGCTGGCATAAGGTCGTAGACACCTGTGTATTGAAAGAGGCAGAAACATTGCTGTTTAACATTCTGGGCTGAATGTTCATTTGGACGTTAAATCTCAGATTAGTTAGGGAGATAAAAATGTAATCTTAAAGGGGTGGGAAGCATATTCCCTTTGCAGAAAATGCAAGTAGTTCCCCAGCTCACACTCAAACATATCTTTGTATTAAGACTAAAAGAATATCAATCTAGCCATCTTTCCCCCAGAGAACTGAGATGCACATTTAAGGGCCAGATGCTAGCAAAGTTAATCAGTTTCAAGCAGCGATATCTTTCATCAGACTTATCTTTCTCCTTCTTGAATTGCTCTTTTTTCACCACTTATTACAGCCAGAAAGAAACCATTCTAAGGACAGAGATTTGAGCCCATTTCTGCTTTTCAGTTCTGTCCTTTTGTCCCATATTTCACTTGCATGATTTACAGTATGTTAAAACCAGACATTTTAAGGAAGTGATATTGTCTGTTTGATTATGCAGTACAAAGAAGAATCAAGCAAAATGTAAACAAATTAGATATTGTGTAAACAGCTGTGCAAAGGTCTTAGAGACTTTTCATGGTTTGCAAAGCAGGAATGATATAAATATCCACTAATTCATCCATTTTAAACCCACTTCATCCAATTATAGAGTCATTTCAGGTAGAACAGGGCACAAGGAAGGAACTAATCTCAATTCATTTTTGGCTGATGTAATCATTTTTAGTTATGTATTTAATTTTTGTATTCCAAATGTATATGCATCGCTTGGTTTTTGGTGTGTGGCATCTAAAACATAATTGATAATTATGAAGAAATATCATCTATGTCTGGTTGGCATCTGAGTATAACACCGACCAACCATGGAGACAAATGAGGCAGAGTGGTGGCTCTGAGGCTAGGGATCTGCACAGGCAATCAGAAGGTTGCTGGTTCGAATCCCGTAAATGCCAAAAGGGACTCTGCTCTGTTGGGCCCTTAAGCAAGGCCCTTAACCTGCAATTGCTGAGCGCTTTGAGTAGTGAGAAAAGCGCTATATAAATGCAAAGAATTATATTATTAAATGTACTTCCATTTCAACCAGAGACATAATCATGCAGGTGAGGAACTGAACGCAAAAGAAATAAAATATGGTACCAAGAGCATGGAAAGGCAGAATCCGACAGCTGTAACAAGTCCGAGTACATGAGACATACAATGGAAGTCTTGAAAAATAAAGATTAAAAAGATAAATACAGAGAAGACTCACAACCAAGCGCTAGATAGGTTACTTAAATACTTAAATTACTTAAATACCATGGCTAATGCAGTCATTTTGCAGGTCACCCTAACAATTGCTTATCAGTGAGGAACACTTTAAATAGAGGGGCTATTAGTTGGCCTTACAGTACAGTGCACCCTTTATGACAGGTAGACTTCCTTAAATTGAAACAGACTTCTCTGTGCTAATTTCTGGCATCTTTGCTCTTTCTGTGGAAAACAGCAGCAGCACCGTCTCCTGTACAATTTGCTACGATTGTCTACAAATCCCACGTCATTGAATTTTTATAGCAAGCTCAGAGGAGTCACCTGATTTTACATGGTGACGTGAATCTGCCCAGTCTCATTTAAATACATGGAGTTTTTTCTTTATTGTACCACTACAATTTTGCTTCATCAACATTCGTTGGAACATAACCTCCTTGTAAATTTACAACCATTTCCTTTAGTTGAGTGACTGAGTTTAAGAATGCAATGGGGTTTAATGCCACTGTGGTTGCATATGGTGTTATTTAAAGATGAGAAAATGACATAGAATGTAGGCTAGAATGGTGGCTTTAATTTTAGAGAACAATAAACACAAAAAGCAAATTAAGCAAAAATCAAAAATAACAGAAGTTGGGGATGACTCAATAATAATAATAATAATTCTTTGCATTTATATAGCGCTTTTCTCACTACTCAAAGCGCTCAGCAATTGCAGGTTAAGGGCCTTGCTGAAGGACCCAACAGAGCAGAGTCCCTTTTGGCATTTACGGGATTCGAACCGGCAACCTTCCGATTGCCAGTGCATATCCCTAGCCTCATAGCCACCACCACCACCATCATGTCATACTGAGCGTTTGAAAGAAAGAAGCCTGCATAAATGATAAAGCCATTTGGACTTACTGTAAAATGGAGCTCATATTTTAACCAAGTATCTGCCATTGCCAGGAAACAACAAGCAGGATGGCTGTGATAAGTGTCGTGAAGAGTCAGACATGACAGCAGGCTTTGTCGATCATTACTTAGCACTCAACATAAGCTATAACTGAATGAAGACTATAAATTACACAAAAATGTAGAAAGATGGATAATCCTTAAAGCAATTGTCCTCAGGAGTACATAATCGCTTAATTTTGCACAAATAGAAAGCATTGACCTAACTATAGGAATGGCATTTGAACGAATTTTTGTAGTTGGTGTATTAAACACGCTCCTAGATAGCACTGAAGACCAATACTGCTGCTCAGTTTCTGAGGACAAATAAGGAAGAAAAATGCACTGTCCTAATACATTCAAAGAACATTCTTAGCTTCACTCTGCCAACCCAGAGCTCCAATGACTCTTTATCCTCCCAATTGAGCGGCCACACGGTGCATTATCCCACCGAGGAGTTGGCAGAGTGTTGTATTTGCATAAACAAGTAAGAATTTCACTGTGCTCTGTACATGTGATACTAGTACTACTGTCACTACATATGAGCACCAAATGCCTTGGGCCAGCTACTGACGACCTCCATATTCTGGCCAGGAGGCAGGCCAATCCTACACATCAAACCTAATGCCTAGATTGTACCTCTGCCTCCAGTGCGGGATCTTCCATGTAATATACTTTTTTGTCAGTGTACAGCCCCCTCAAATCAGTTCATCTTGGATAGACACTATACTCTAACCCAACTATAGGATCAGTTTTCTTTAAAACTTAATACTTCTACAGTACATAAGCAATGATTTATACTATGGCTTTCAGTTTTTTTTTTTTTGTTTTTAACTCTTTGTGTTACCAGTATAATGACTTAGAAATGTCTAAACATTATAAAGTGCATTATCTATTAAAGTCAATGTGTCTAATATTTTTGGAACAGAATAAAAAGCTTTGATATTGGATAAAGTTATGCTAACCATTTCCACAATCTTTTTAAGTGCTGAGTTGGGTCTTGAAGGCCTCCACTTGGCCCCGTGCTGATGGATGACTGTGTGGATTCTGTTCTGAGAAGCTGCTGTCACTCCTATCTTCTAATACACTGCTGCGCCTTCCAAAGGTAGCAGCCATCTGCACTGATGAGAGAAAAAAAAAAGCCCTGAGGATGATAAATAGGCAAGTAGCGCTTTGATTGGATTGAAGCTCAGGAGCAGCCAGTTTGGGTTTGGCATGGTGCTAATGACAGGCTTCTTTCTGCTCAAGTGCGAATTCTCACTTTGTGCAGAAACCCGCTGCCAACAGCACATTCAAGACTTCCATTAAAGAAACACAACAAGGATGGTGCAATGGCACCCCTCTTTTTTTTTGAGCTACTTAAAGGAAAGCAACATTTCAGCCTCTGTGTGCCTCCGCATCATCGGTTTCTTCACACACTACTAGCTAATAACAGCTGATTGCCTGAGGCACAAGGAAAATTCTGTGCACGTCTCGGGGCTTAAGCAGCTGAAGGTGTGAGTTAACCTTTCTTGTCTGTAGGTAAGACCAGGGTTTAGGTCACAAGTGAAAGGAGCTTAGCCTGGCAGCTTACAGCAATTAGCACAGCAGAGCCCTTCAATTTCAAGGAAGGGAAATTCTGATAAGCAGAAAGTGTCACAGAATGTACAGGAAAAAAAAACTTCTAGAAACAAGTTGAATTTGGAACAGAGCACCATGGTACCAGAGCTTTGAATTCACGTTTATTAACATGATTGCGCTTTTTGTTTGTTTTTTGTTTATGTATGGTAATCTTAAAAGGTAATGGCTTATAGTCGAAGGAATTTATAACTAGAGATCAGAAAGAACAAGTCAGCAACTGTGTGTCAATACCCGGTGAACTTACAGTACATCAGAATGGTCTCAAAACCTGGTTCAGATTTCAACACTTCAGTTCAAAATTTATAGAATGATGGTTAAGGTGTAAATAGAGCCTATACTCTCCCTGCAAAAGTCACTAGAAAAACGATTGAGAACAAAATGAAAAGGTAACTTCATGTGAGTAAAGCATTAAATGTACTCCAGTTTGTTCCAGCATAGTCTTAAAGCATAGCCATAACAGTTCAGTTCTATGCATTATCACGTTTAATGTACTTCAACTGCTTCATCTCATACATAACCAGTATAGCATACAATCAGCTGAATTTATTTTTACCATAAAATGACCTGAATTGTTCTTTTGGAGCTTTATTCCTAAAGGCGTCTCTTAGCTACTATGACTTTCTTGTTCCAGTTAGCAAAACCTTGTCTTTCATAAACTGTCTTTTTTCTTTGTGGGGATTGCATAGCGGATAAGATTGGTATCTCACAACCATGTCCAAACCATGTTCAGTGGAACTTGCGCTGGTGATTCCACTCTCATCTCACAGTTCAACAAAGGCATAGTCTGAGGTGGATTAGCAACTGTAAGCTGTCCTACTGGGAGTATGTGTGAGTAGCAACGCACCTGGCATCCCATTCTGGGATGGGTCTCTAATTGTGGCCACTAGTCTCTAAATGACTTGCCCAAAATAATGCAAGTTAGGAGGTGATTGAAGTTTAATTTCACTTTGTTTGAATTTTTTTATTATTTTGACATTTGTTATCCTTTAATAATAACATCATACAATGTTTACCACCTTGGAATTTTTCACATTTTATCATTATTGTTATCATTGAATGACAGTGGATTTAATTTGGCTTTTTTGACATTGATCAACACAAAAAGGCTCTTCAGTGTCAAATTGAAAACAGATCTCTGCAAATTTATCTAAATTAATTACAAGTATAAAACACAAAACACTCGATCGCATAAGTATTCATCCCTTTCAAGTCACTATTTAGTAGATGCCTCTTTTGCAGCCATCCTAGCCCCGAGTCAGTGCACACAGGTGTCTAGCAGCTTTACACATCTGGACACTGCAATTTTTCCCCATTTTTTATTTACAAGTGAACGGCCTTTTACAAGTCCACCTAAAAATTCTCAATTGGATTGTGATCTGGACTCCTCTCTCCAAAACATTGTTTTTTTCTTTTTTTCTGTGTAGCTTTGGATTTCTACTTGGGGCTATTTTCATGTTGGAAACAAATCTCAGAATGCTCAGGTTTCTTGCAGACTGCATTAGGTTTTCCTTCAGGGTTTTCCATATTTTTCTGCATTCATTTTACCTTCTACCAGGACCTGCTACAATGAAGCATCCCCACATCATGATGCTAACACCACCATGCCTCTTGTTGGGGATGGCATGTTTTGGATGATGTGCAGCACAAATATGATGTTTCCTCTGATGGCCCAAAAAAATTCTAGCTGAGGTGTTGTATGCATTTTTTAACAGTGGTTTTCTCTTTGCTACTCTCCTGTAAAGCAGCAATTGATGAAGCACCCAAGCAACAGGTGGCATCTGCACAGTCTCTTCAGTGTTGGCCACAGTAGCTTGCCGTTCCTTCAGATTTATCAGAGGTCTTTTGATGGCCTGCCTTAGTAGTCCACTTCTTACACAATCGCTCAGTTTTTTTAATGGCCTGCTCTAGTCAAATTTACAGCTGAGCCATACTCTTTCCATTTCTTCATGACTGATTTAACTGAACTTCAAGGAATATTCAGTAATTTGGATATTATCTTGTATTCATCCCCATTGTTTCAATCACCTTGTAACAGAGTTGCTTGGAGTTTTATAGTTGTAGGTTAGGCCACAACACTGGCATGTCACAAGTTGGACCTTCCAGGTAAGGTGCATTTATACTACAATCGGTTGAAACCACAGACAGGTGATCTCCTTTGAATGAATTCTCTAACTTCTAAAACCAATTGGCTGTACGAGTGACGATTTAGTTATGTCATATTAAAGGGGAGGAATATTTACGCAATCATTTGTTTTGTGCTTTATATTTATAAATAATGTAGACAGCTTTGCAGAGGGTGCCTGCTCCACTTTACTTTGTTCCTCTCTGACATTCCAGAGATTTGCTTATTAGCTCCATTGACAACTGGGTGTATACTTGCCCTGTGATGGACTGATGGAACACTAAGAGTTTGTTCAAGCCTAGCACCATATGCCACAAGGACAGGTTAAAGCTTTCTGTGAAGTTGTCATGAGAAAAGCAGGTTCAGTCATTGGATGGAAGCCTGGATTTTTTCCAGTTTTACTTAAAGCACCTGCACACATTTTGAGTTTTCACCTTTTCAGTTGTACCATCGTTTTGGAGGAGATTATATATACATTTTAATTTACTACCACAAAAATCCAACAGGCCATATTTAGGAGGGCTACCGTGTACAAGGTGTCTTATAAGATTCACTGTCACTTCCTTCTTTTCTCTTTTGAGTATTTTTCTTCTAATGCTATGTAAATTGTTTAACAAGTGGTAAGTGGCATATTACAGATGTTGTAACACCCCTAGTTATGGTGTCTTGTTCATTGTTCAGCTATTTCTAATCATACACTCAAAAGTAAATTGTCTAAAAAGTTTGAATTTGACAAGTTTTATGTTTCAATTACTTACATCAATCACTGGGATAATGAGAACTGATAGAATGGGGAAAAAAGTGCTGGTGTGAATAAGAGTGAATGTCTAAAGGCCTCCCAATCACCGCAAGAATCTGCTAGGGTGTATGTGACGTCATTAGTCATGGCACGCCTACCCTTGGTTTGGCGACTGCATGCCTCCAGAATTTTGTAACAAGAAAACAAGCACTCATTGGATGAACAGTTGTGTTAAGTGTCGTTACCTGCACTAACACAATAGCCAAATGCCCACAAATTGTTTGTGAGAAATTGTCCAGACCAAGGGAATCGATGAAAGTCTGTGCAGGCAGAAATGGAAACATCTGCAGTACCAATATGTAAATGGCAAAGAAAATAATTTGAGGGAAAAGCCGTGTGATTTTGCTACCACGCAGTGTCGTGCACTGAACACTTGAACGGTAAACAGACCAGCGTGCGCATCCATTGTACATGAATGCGTCTGCAGTTATTTGTGCCAGAGTTTAAATTGTAGGCCCTACAAATTGCTGGTGGATTTAAGTCCAGGGTTGGTTTCTGCCTTGAACCCAATGCTGCTCAAGTAGGCTATGGCCTCTTACAATCTTGTATTGAAATCAGTGAGTTTGGACATTAAATTAATGGGTGGAAATGTATTGTAGAAATCTTTTTAATGAATTTGGGAGAAATGCATGCCAGGCCTGCATACACAATTTAGTGTTTTCTACATGTGCAGAGCTACCCAGTAATATTTTGCAGCATTTCACATGATAAGGAGCAAGAAAACCATGACTTCCTTGTCTTCAGAAGCTCATTACTAATTTATTTGCTCAGCAGTGCAGCAGTTTCTGAGTCCCCGTGACATTTCTTTTCATTTTTCATTTTGGGAGAAGTGTCTGTAATATGCAGCATTTCAGTAGTAAAAGATTCATCAATTATGTGTTTATTTCATTTGCTTTAAAATTTAGGAACAGGAAAACTGAAAAATACTACTTAGGTTATAGGAGGAGCGGGAATTATGAACTCTTTATAGTTTAAGTTTGCCAGACATTAGAAGACTGTAATGCCCTGGTGTTGTTACATGTATAACAAGACATGCCATTTCGCATCTCCTCATCTTCTGCTTCCTCCTAAGAGCAGCAGATAGTAGAAGTGAAGAAGTGTAACTGCTCTTTAAATTATGGAATACGAACACAAAACCGATAATGGTGTCATATTCTTTCTTTCTTTACAAAAAAAGGTACTGAAGAGTAAAGAAAAAAAAAGAAAAGCCTTGGCTAATTAATGCTCACAAAACAAACCAAAGACAAGAAATAAATATGCCGAAGAACTGCAGTGTGCTGGCGAGTAAAGGAAATTAATTAAAGTGCAGTGACATTGCTTCACATTTGCAGGTGTCACAGCTCTCATTAGAAGCGGAGTTGGGTGACATCTGCAAGCAGGAGAGGGACATGAATCTCACGCTACCTTGCCCATCACATTGCGCAAAGAAACTAGTTGCTCCATTTTTATCACTGCAGAGATGTTGACTGCTGTAATGCATTATTTAAGAGGACAGCAAACTTCAGTTTTTTTTTTCTCTTTTTATTTTCATTCTGCAAAAAATAGTCAAAAATCATTTTCTAATTTCTTTTTATTTAATGTAACTGTTTATATTGGCTGTTATATTCATGAATCCATAATGTCCATTTTCTGGGGACACTTTGTTTTGCACAGAGCTGTTAAAATTCCGTATCTCATCACTAAAATAGGATGGGATGCCATTCCATCACAGACCTCATTCATGCACAGACACACTTGTTCTTATAAGATGTTATTTTCAGTCCTTCACTGGGCAGCTAGCCCCCTGCGAACCTCTATCAGAGGTTGACAAATGACAAGTTTCCATTAAAATTGAGAATATTTAGACTTTAATCATTTAAATTGAAGCACGCATTTTAATACTTATAATATCTGGTGAAACTACTCTTGTTTATTATGTACTTCTGCCTCACGAAGTAAATCACTACATTACTTATGAACACTCTGAATTAGGATGGTTTGTGCTAATTCAGACTTATTTACATTTTTGGTCACTGCACCCTATTGTGGGTACAGTGTTGAAAGTAAATTGCCATTGCTGTCATATTATTTTAATTGAGCTACAAGACAGATGTTATAAAGAGAGCTATACCACATAAAGCTTAATTTTGAAACGCAGTCATTGATAATCTTCACTAAGCTACTCAGTGTTAGAAGTGGCACAGTTAAGATGAGATGTTCACCCTGCTGTATCTGCTTGGGTCTAACTTCTCTGGACCCGTCACAGTTGTAACATCAGTGCCACTAAGTAAGTGAAACAGAGAGGCAGGCTCAGCTGACTAATTGAATTGTAGGTTGCCTAATTATCTAATCGATAAACATTTCTGTACCTGTTGCAAAGACTTTCATGGCACTGCATCCCCCTATCCAGGATCCATCTGATGTCTGTTATTGTGGGTGATAGGACTACATTGAGCAGGCAAGAACAGCTGCCTGTTTCACAGACACGTCAGACTGGGCCTAAAGATGTTGAAAGCTTAAAGGTCCACAAAAGCCCTTGTTCTTTTCAGTGTCAGTAACCCAGGAACTTAATTATGTACAAAACAGCAGCAAGTTCCTGGCCCTTTTTTTTCCTCTCTCATTACTTTGACGCGACAGTTTATGCAGGGGTAGCCTTTTCTTGCATTCATTTATTTTTGCAGGCTATGTTTCTCCCTTGCTGTCTTTTTTTGTCATTACTTGCATTCATTTAATTTACATAACCTCTTCCGTTTCACCAGCTATTGACACACGAGTCTCCCGCTTATTAAATTTACTTGTCGTGTTCGCCCAAAGCCTTCCCTCACTGTTTTTTTTTTTTTTTTTTTTTACCCTTCAAAGAGAGCTTAAAGGCTGTAATGTTGCTGTCATTCTTTATAAACCGGTGTCACTCTGAACACAGTCCCTTGTCCTTTTCAATCGCCATTCTTTCTCAGTGACTGTACTGGAATTCCTAATGCACTTGCTCTCTGCTCTCTTCTGAACTGAAAAGAAGTGACTCGATAATGCATTTCACTCTCTTAGGGTTGCTGACCCCACAGGCGGCAGTGAGTAAAAAGACGTTTTTATTTCCTCCTTGGTAGAAACTGCTTAATGTGAAAATTCATTCCCAACATTTTTTTTCTTTTATAAAGAGACCTGAAATGAAAGGAAGCAACCTTTAGGTCAGAGTGGTGTATAATATGTCCAGTGTATCAGTGGGGAATTATTCAGATTCTCTTAACCTTCTGTGACAGTCCAAGAAAAAAAAATCTTAAATCAAAACAAATTGTAAATAGTATGACATAGCATTCTAAAGCATTAGAACATTAGAAAACATTTGACGAGAAGATACCATTCCACCCAACAAAGTTCATCCATCCTATCTACCTAATTACTTAAGTTGAATTTTGAAGGTCTCTAAAGTCCTACTTTCCACAACACTACTTGGTAACTTATCCCATGTGTCTGTGGTTCTCTGTGTGAAGAGAAATTTCCTAATGTTTGTGAGAAATTTACCCTTAACAAGTTTCAAAATGTGTCCTCATGTTCTTGTTGAACTCATTTTACTGTAAAGGGCTTCTATCAGCTGTACTACATGTACTTCCTTTCAATATTTTAAACACTTCAGTTATGTCTCCTCTTAATCTCCTTTTACATAAACTAAAAAAGCACAACTGTTTTAATCTTTCCTCATAGCTCATTCCCAGTAGCCCTGGAATCAGCCTAGTCACTCTCCTCTGAAGGTTATCTAGCACTTTTATGTCTTTTCTGTAGCCCGGAGACTAAAACTGTACGCAGCACACCAGGTGAGGTCTAACCAGTGTGTTCTAAAGCTTGAGCATAACCTCCTTTGACTTGTACTGTACACACCGTGCAATATAACCAAATATTCTGTTAGCCTTCTTAATGGCTTCTGAACACTACCCGGAAGTTGATAGTGACAAGTCCACTACGAGTCCTAATTCATTTCAAACTGGCAGGGGCTTTGGGTCAGAGCCTGTATTGACAGTCCTGGACAAAGCACTGGTCCATGGCCATACCTGCACATGCACATGCACATGCTCATAACACTCGCTCACACAGGCACCAACTAAGATGAATTGCAGATTATGAGAATGAAGTTGGAACACTCCTGCAGATATTGAGAGAAAGAGAGAGGTTAGGAGCATGCACTGAGATATTGACACAGAAAAATTCACACACAGGCAACCACTGGTTGCAAGATTTGAATCCAACTTGCTGAATTTTTAGTAGTCGGAGACAAAAAATGTTATTGAAACAGTCAAGAGATTTAAAACGTGCATCAAAAACAAAACCAAGTTCAAATAAACAGAAAACTATGTCCTGTCTTTCCACTAAAGCATGGGTGAACCAATAAATAGAACAGAAAAATACCTAAAGATCAGTTACCTGTAAAGACTTGGGAGAAATTTGCACCACCAACGCAGAGATTTGTTTTTGATTTCCATATCTCAGGTGACCAGGAAATGTACAGTGTCAAGCTTTATCCCATCTCAAAGGTGATGCAATGTGCCAAGCACCTCCCTAGTCAATTCCCTGAGCAGCACTGTGATTATTGGGCTACAAAATGGCAGCACAGATAAGAAACAAAATGATAACAAAAAATATGTGAAATATTTTTAAAATCGAATCAAAATTCCATGTGCAGAAACAGATTATGTATATCAGAACCTTAAGAGTAAGGTGGAGAAGTCAAAAAACAAGTTCAACATGATCAGAAATAATTAATGAGAACTGCAAATTCGCCAGAGAAGTAGCAGCACTACCCATTGTGGGACTGTGCCGTTCAGAGCAAAATTTAGGAAAAACTTAGTTGGTTCTTAAACTGACAATGTAAGCATCATTAAGTTTGAGTTTGTTTATTAAGTGTGTTTTCAGACAGCTGGGGATTCAAGTCAAAGTACTTTGAAAATAATTGTTTTTCTTTAAGCGGTCTGTGGGGAGAGCAGAATGTTTAGATTTGGATTCCTCCGGCCTGGTCCTTTTAGTGTGTGGATCAAAGGAATATGAAGCTTTAACTGCATTAGGGCTGATTTGTTCTGTGTGACAAGTGCATTGGCCAGTCATATTTTAATTTGTGAAAGCTGGGAACATTTGGATATTTTCTGGTGTAATGTGTAAGGCTTATATATTGCTTTTATCATTCTTTAGAGAAGGCAGATCTTTTGAAATTTAATATCGTGATGTATCTGTTGAATGTTTTTCAAATTAACTTTCTTTAGTTGTGGTGGGCTGGCACCCTTCCCAGGGATTTGTTCCTGCCTTGTGCCCTGTGTTGGCTGGGATTGGCTCCAGCAGACCCCCATAACCCTGTGTTAGAATATAGCGGGTTGGATGATGACTGACTGACTTTCTTTAGTAATTATTACTAACTTAACTTCAATTGCAGTAGACCATTGATTTTTAAAAATTATTCCCACTTTGGCCTCCTTTATTGTGTTTAACATGTTCATAATGTAACAAATGACAAAAGAAGACCATAAAGGGTTGAGGCACCGAAGTAAATAACAAAAAGAAACACAAGAACGTCTTCTCAGGCACAAGTCATATTCTGGACTGTCTAAGATGTTGTCAGAGCCTGTTTTCAATGGCCCAAGCAGGAAGAGGCAGGTTCAGCAGAATACACAATTAAAGTGACATCATATATGGTCCAGCTGTTGGTCTTTCTTTCTGCAGAGGGAGAAAGAAGAAAGGCATCAGGCAACAGCGCCAACCCCTGGTCCGGAGGGCGATTACCATCACAAGGGCCTTTAAGCTGTCTCCCATGTACACGTGTGTGACAATAGATTTCTCCATCCAAATCTGGAGTAGAGGGTCATTTCCCTTAATGACTCCAGACACAAAGTGAGCATGTCAAGCTTTACTGCATTTCCTCTAGAAACATAATCCTGAGACAGTATTAAATTATGTGATTCTCTTGGCTCATGCTTTCATTTTAGTAAGCATGTCCACACGCAAAGAAAACATTTTTATGTTTGAGCCTGATCACTGTCTTGCACCAGAAGATTGCTATAACATATGTTATGGGTGTCCAGAGGCATCATCTGTACCTGAGTTGGTCTTAACACTGTCTGGTACCTCAATGTTGAGCTGCAAATGCTGTTTGATTTCTCCTATGTTGCATCTCTTGCCCCTATAATATTCCTTCCCTTGGTGTTTAGTTTAATGGCATCAGGCTAATCTGATCTATCATATCTATCCTTATCTCATCATGCCTTTAAGGTTGTGAGTGAGTTGTAAGTGGGGTTAAAATTAAAAGCTTTGTCCTGGCTCATTAACATGGATGGGTGACAATTATTTTTACTTAATGCACATTCTGTAACTAATAAATTGATGTATGAATGCAGATCGTAAAATAATGAGTAAAGTATACATTCCGACACTTGTCACTATACATGTATGCCATCTACCTCAGTGTCTTATTGAAACATTCATTCTCTACCTTAAATCAGGCTCAAATATATTTTCACTTGTACTGTCACATCGGACCAACTTGCAGCTATTGCCACTTTCTGTCAACATGATCAAAGTTATCACTAGTCAAAAGTGGACCTTACCTTGAAAGCTTTGCTTTTTCTGATGGTACGGCATGTTTGTGAATGAATCAGAAGGGTGATTTGGTATTTGGTGCCGTGTAAAAGATGGTGGAGGTTCTTTTAGCATGTCTCCCATTCAGAGCTGTATCCCCAGTGCCACCTAGCTTCTATAGCTCTGATTACCTCCTGAAATGAATGGATGAACAATCAATACATAAAAGAATGAGTTATAAAAATTGATTAGTGAAAGATACAATACTGATGTACTTCTTTGGATTTCTAGTATTTATAAGTTAAGAGTAACAATTCTTTTTTTTTTTTTTTCTTTTTGACTATAGCAGACCCGACATGTTAAGTGATCCATTATTTTTCATTTATAATTTTAGGAGGTGACATTCATAGTGATAAAAGTTCTTCGCATAAACGTATTGAAACTAAAGCCACATTTAGCATTGAATTAATTTAAGCTCATTCTAGGAATACTAAATTAGTGTGGGTGGTTCAGTACTCAAAGCTGCTTTTGTGCCATGCACAAAATGATCTGTTTTGAAAGAACTGCATTGAGATGGCAGGCAGAGAATTTCCAGTATGACTACGGTATTCATCTGTAAAGATATAAGGTTATAATGGCTTTATGAGGTAACAGGGGTCAGTGGGACTCCTTGGAACAGGCTGTTGACCGCCACACTTTGTACTGCTGGGTTAATGTTTGTGTGTGAGTGCATTACAAGTGCAGACTAAGCTCACTTTATTTGAAAACCTGTCTGTTTGTTTTGTGAGCTCAACAAGCTTCCCACAGTGTATTGATCAGGGAGTGCAAGTAGACTAGAGCATGTCTTTAGGACTGGTCTCTAAAGATTTGAACAAAATATGCTTCTTTTGCCCACCTTTTTGGTGCCAGAGGAAAAAATGATGACTCCAAAACCCCATTAATAAGACTCTTCACACTCCCCTGTCACCTCGTGACAAACCAGAAAGCCTGTAGCTGCGTTTCACCCTACACTGACAAATCCATTTGATAGCAGATGCCTTTCTGGGCTTGCATCCCAGGAATTTAGTGCACAGAGAGAGGGGCTAATGGATGACTCTACACGGCCTTTGACCCAGGGGTACGATACAAGTCGTCTTCTGTTTCTCCTCAGACTGATTAAGGGGTCAGGGCAGCTCTCACTGTCTAGCTTTCAATGATAAAAATGTGTCCTGTGCCGTCAACACAATAGATCTGTCAAAGGCTTGACACTCAGGAAGGAGAAAGAGGACATTCATTCCAAAAAAAAAAAGGTCTTGGCTTTCATCAGCTGCTTTGCCTCCTTTTTATTTCTTTTTCTTTTCTTACCACCTCTATAATTCAGGGTACAATAAAGGCTTATTGCTTATGTTTATTAGAAAAAAGCACTAGGCTTTTTACATGTAGTCATTTATTTTCATGCTTCGCAGCACTACTATACTAGTAGATTTAAGATGTATGTTTACTTGCTTTTTGTTATGTGCTTTCTTCTTGTGCACACCAGCTGATGCAAAGACAAATGACTGATTTGCAGAAAGCAAATCCTTTAAAAGCTGAGTGTATGATATTGCCTTTTGATTCAAACATTAACCGCCATGTTGGCCTTTTTCCACTGGCCTCATTTTGGTTTTCATGCATGAATGCAAACGAAGCTGGCACACAGATACATGAGATACTAAATAAGAAACAAGAAGTGAATGGATGGACTATCTTCAACATCTCTAAGGTGTCAGTGTTCATTTAATTTCAGGCTACTTTCTCCCTTATGCAAGATAAGGTTTTATTAATTATGAACTTGGTATTTTTCATTTACTGTGACAAACCTTGTGTGATTCTGCATTTTGTGACTTTCAGTTTGTGGCAGCACGTTAAGATGCAGTGTGCAAAGGGGGACATCACCACTTGTCATAATCCATCAGGCCATGTGACTTTCTTCACATTCATTTGCATTTCCTGCCATCCTTACTCAAGGCCTGTTACAGTGTCATTAGCAGAGGCTCCTTAGGCATACATGAGGAGGGATGAGCATGTTTTCTTAAGCTGGAGTAAATATTTGCACTCAAATGTATTAATTCTTTTGAAGCAAATATATATTTGTTTTAGAATATGTTAAGTCTATAGATTTGGTTAATGTGGGTGCCTAACAGCCCCAGAGACCTGGGTTGGGTCATATGTGATTATATATGTTCACCCCATATTCTTGTGGGTGCTTAATGCATGTTAGGGTAGATAGAGTCTCTGTTGGACCCTGGTTTGGCTGAGAGTGTCTTTCTTCTTTCTTGAGTTGGTTCCTGTCTTCTGGTAACACAGGCTAAAACTGCCTAGAATGAAAAAGCCATTTCACCTTATTTTGTGTAGTTCCTTCGCCAGTAAGAACCCTCAAAGTGAGTCTGCTATGAAAGATTTTGCAAAACCTTTCAAAACTGAGATGAACCAAAGGGAGATTTTTAAGGCCTGCAAGTGTTCTGCCATCACCTCAGGATTGAAGTATTGAACTGTAGGGGACTATTGAAACTAAGACATGATAAGCCTGGACTTTGATGCAGTAGCTACAAAAGAGTCAATATTAAAAAGAGATAAATACTGAAATGGCCATCCATCCATTTTATGAACCTGCTTGCTCCATCATTTGGTCATTCAGAACAAGATCTATTCAGGTAACTTTGGTCACAAGGTAATAATCAATCATACATCAGGTCACCATTCCACCACCAGCCAGTTCCCACCAAGCCCATTTAGGGTCATTGGATTGTAGATGTAAAATGCAAGAGACAAAAAATGTTGGGATTAATAATAATAATTTTATTTATATAGCACCTCATTCAGGTGCATTTTGATCAATGGAGCCTCATGAAAAGACCTACGGAGTCCCACAGAGTGTTCTGATTATTTTGCTACAAGAAAGACATAGCAGCACTGGAAGTAGTATAGTGAAGAAGGTCTTCAAAATTCTACAGCTGATCCAACAGCAGCCTTTATACATTAAATATCGTTTTCAAGGACGTCAGTGAAAATGAAGGAAATACGCATTTAAAACTTATTCATACAAAGGACCATTGGAATCTAGAACCAACAGCAGAGTCACATTATTACAGCAGATACCCTAATAACTTTTAAAAAACATCAGGTTAAACACTGGGTCAGACTGTCTATTGTTAAATAAAGTTTAAGAAATGACCTTTTCTTGCTTGTAAAATTTCTTATGTTCTTGCGTTCTGAACCTTTTGATCACTTCTCTGTATCATCTGTTAAATGAAGCTCAATTAAAGACTTCCTCTTTTTTAAATGAATGATGTATGCATTCATTTCTTTGTTTGCGACAGCTCCTGAGCTTCTGTTCAGCAGGTATCCCCGACTTGTGTCTCTCATCCTCTAGCAGCCCTGCAGGCAACAAGAAACGCCCTTTGGCAGCTTTAATTAAAACCGTTGGCGAGATGCATATCAGCTGTTTCCAGCAGGATAACATTCACTTGAGAAGCTTCTTTCTTTTTACCCTGGGAGATTTTACTTTTGTAACATCTGCTGTTTGCAGGCCCCCACTATGGCAAGCCAGTCCCTCATTAGTCCAGTCTTGCCTCAAGGGTTCGGAGATACCGTTAATAATATGGGATGTGGCATTGGGGTGGTACAGCCAGCAGTCCTCCTCCTCAGCTGAATTTGGAATTTTTTGTTAAACCATAAAAGTCTGACAAGCTCAGCAACATTGATTTGAATTTCTATCTGTCTGCTAAGGTGGGTCAGACAAATGCAGGCTTCAGTAAATAGCACACTAATATGCAAGTAAGGAACAAATTAACCGAAATTTCATACTATTCTCCATGGGGGTGCAAAATGTCTTTTGATTTTCAAAAACCGACGGTATACCCTATAATTTAATGGAGTGCTATCAGCCACCTAAATAGTCGCTGCCCACTCAGTGCACTATTTTTATGACTTTAAAGTTTCCTTCCAGTTCAGCATTTGCTACCTTTTGCTTTTCATATATCTATAGGGTGCATTATTCATTTTAAGAAGTAAAATTAGCTATTCCAAAATCTTCACTGAAAAAGTTGTTGTATGAAATAATTACTAACTAGTAACTTTAAAAGCTGTCACAGTAATTAATGCTTCATCACATGTCTACATTCTGTGGTTCAAGTCCTGTCCCAATTAAGCCTTCCGTGTTTTTTGCTTATGTTACTCTGTTTTTCTTCTCACATCCCGAGGGCACGCAGGCTGACTTGTCATAGGCTTGGTATGACTTTGCCTCAGTATGGTCTGTGATAGACTAGCAACCTGTCCAGGGCTGCTTGCTTCCTTCCTTGTGCCCAGTATTGCCAAGATGAGCTGGGAGTCCCTTGTGCCACTGAATTATATTAGGCAAGTTCAAAAATGCTTGATTCCTATTAAGATCTGAAAATGTAATTAGCTTTTGTGATGTGCTCTTTATGAACAATGCTACATGAAATCATCATTGATTGGTCTTGGAAACACACATGTGCTTCAAATAATCTGTGTTTTGCAGTGTTCACTTTTAAGATGTCAAATTGCTATATTATTTCTCTTCCAAAGGTACATACTGTATGAAGTATAGTAAGCCCTCATTTGAAACCAAATCCGTGGGCATACAAAGTGTTGCTTGCTGCTGGCGTTTTCAGACACAACAATTTAGTAAGAGTGCATTTTCTCATGGAACTGAATTGCCATTTGTCAATATCTTTTAGCTTTTTTTCTTACAAGACAATTGCAAGATGCTATATCACAACACTGTGCAGAGGGGAGGGTGTGTGGTGTACTCAGGCGGCGATAGTGGAATCTATGTCTGGCCTGTCAGAGGTCTTGTCGGCTCATAGAATGCTTGAAATCGATTGTATTTCTTTGACTTTGAATGTTCTAGAAGTTGTTAAATTAATGACCGCCATTATCTGAGTGGGTGGCCTTGAAAATAAATTAAAATGCACTCTTTTTGTATTGCAAATCAGTCAATCAAAACTGAGCATAGCCTTTTGATTGGTAGCTGCGGAATGCAAAACATTGACTGCAATTCTGAAATAATTGTCTGAGACCAGATGGAGTCCGAGCTCTTTGAGATAAACAGGTAATCAGACAGGCAGACAAAGAATAAAATAAAAAAGACAGCTGGATGGGTGCCTAGGTGCCTACAAGTTTCCTGTTTTAAACCTTGAGGTGAGTTTTAAAAGCCAGTATCTACTGCATGCTGGGCTACCGGTGAGCCCTGTCCAAATGTGCTCTGCGCCTGTGCCAGGTATAAACAAATGTCTAACGCTTGTTTCTCTGCTACTTCACCCAGAAAGCACTTACAGTGCATTATACATTTGTTTCATATTTGCCAAATTAGAGTTTTTGAATTAGAATGTTTTATTGTTTTTTGGTGAAGCAATTTAACGCCATCATGACTGTCAAAGGAAGTTTATGAAACCTTGATTGATTGCCATATTATATTCATAAAAATAGGAGTTCTGTCCATCTTTACAGTGTTTTCCAGTGCAGAGTTGTTGCAGGGACAGCACTTATGGGGTGGAAGGCAGGAATCCAATCTAGGGCACACTTGCAAACACAGCTACATTTACTCACACCTTACATACATGACTTTGGGATGTGGCTGGAAAACCAGAATAACCAGGAAAAAGAGAATGTGCCAGCTGTACCCAGATGGTCTCCTGGCAGTCGTGTTATTCACTGATCTACCATGCCACCAAGGAAAATGGGAACTGAACTATGAAATTATGCAGATGATACTCGTATATATGGCGAGTTAACACACATGATGCTCATCAAAGTGAACATTTCCTCTCACCCAAGGCTGTCATCTAACAAAAGGAAGCACAAAATACCATCATTTGCTGGTGTCAATATAGAAATTGTGCTGACATGGTGTCGCGGGGTTTGGTCTTCCCCATCAGTTTGTCTTCCTAGTATTTCTCAACTCATTTAGGGTTTCTCAGATGTAAATGAAAGTCATGTTGAATGTTTTCACTGGACATAGCCAACTGCCATCATGTATTTTTTACTGTATGTGGCTATCACTTTACCAATGATGTTAGGCCCCAGTGATGTCACCTTAGTTAGAATTCCTATGGCGCAGAGTCCAACATCCATGGGCATTTCAAAAAGACGTGTGTCACCTGAACTTCAGCTACTCATTCTACACTATTTTCCCAGTTGTCTTTTTTTTTTAGTTCCCCATTAATTACTAATTGCCATGTGTTTTGATCTCCACTCCATTTATCTCTGCACTGAATTGTGAGTTCCCGTTTGTCAGTGTTTACCCACTGCTGCCACCACCAGGTTCACTGTGATTTAAAGAGGGGATTCAATTCTGAGAGTCAATCAATAGCATCTGTTTAAAAAAACAAAACTCAACATCATCGTAAGACACTTAATATATTTTGAAAGGCACACTTTGCGGCCTTTGAAAGACATTGACTGTCTGCTAGTAATATTTTTAAAATCACTTATGAAAGTCCCCCCTTTCACTTCAGAATGTGGTCAGTGAGCCCATTTGACCGACGATAAATTGGTCTGGACTACACGTTAAATGTGTCAATTTCCTGATTCCATTGAGCCTCAACAGTTTAAAATTCAAACAACTTGCAGTAGGTCATCCCTTGGGTGAACTGCCTTGTTAGAGTCAGACCCAGTCTTTCTAAGAGCTGGGGTGGTGGTCTTCTTATATTGACTGTTTTAATCCTTGTGGTAATTTATCTGGTTAGTGTAATCTGACACAAAGAATCATTGTTAAAGACAAAATGAATGTAATTGCATGAAAAGTGTACCATTTTATGGCAGTATATTTGTAAGGGTTGACACTCTGCCTGGGTTGCAGAACTTCTTGACACCATTTTACCACTATATTTGGTGCTCGATTCCTGTAACTCTTTGAAAATCACTTTACGTTACAAAAGATCAAATGCTTTGGCCACATAATGAGAAGACATGATTCTTTGGAGAAGATTCTCATGATTGGGAAAATCGAAGCCAAAAGAAAACAATGAGGACAGAGACTAAGGTGGATAGATGGCATTCCTGAGGCTATGCATATGACCTTGAAGGAACTCGGAGAAGTGATTTTGGATAGAAAGGCCTGGTGTACTAAAATCCATCAGGTTTGACTAAACAATTAAACAATAATAGCAGCAAAAACTAGCCATTACAATCATGAGCCTGTTGTAATATTATGATGAGCAGTACACAAACTAGCAAAAGGATAGCAGGCTTCTAAAAGTCCCATTGAAACAGGCCAGCGTCTTCACTGGCCTGCTTAAGATAGGCTTCTAACCCTAGCAGCCTGATCCCAAACTTTACTGTTAGGTTTTGGCCTACCCAGGCCCACAAAGCAGAGGAAAACCTTTTAAGGTTCAGAATACTTAAACATCTCAAATTATATCAAAATTCCTCCCAAAACAATGAAGAACCGTAAAGCTTTTGGCTTAAGAAACCAATCCACAAAGAATCCTTATCAATTTTTTTTTTAAATCACAAACAAAGAGTAGCAACAAATGTCAAAAGCCAGAAACAGGCAAACCACAGCAAACAAATATTTAGCCAGAAACCCAAGACAGAACATGATTCAAAAGCCTGAAAATGTCAGTACTCACAAACTAATGCACTTCTCAAAAACAACCACAATGAAGCACTGAAGGATCCACTCCTCAGCCTTACAATAAATAGGCTGTGGGCGGTCCTTCAGCTGAGATATCAGGGTGGCCCTGCCTCTTGGGGTACCACCCACAAAGCACAAGGGACACAACAGGAGAAGTAAGATAGTATATAATAATTAAATAGAACAGTGGGTACAAAAATATATAATTTAATAAAAACATGAAAAATAATATTTTAAAATAAACAAAGAAAACACAGATTAGTACAATAAACATGGGATAGGTGAAGGTCAATTAGGGTTCAGTTGTATTTTTTAATAACAAGAACAGACCAGACGTTCAAACATAGAAGGAATGGCTAGCTAGCTACCCAGTGTCCAGCCTCACCTAATCTCCCCTGTTTGGTTTCCCTGCCTCCCACCAGGCATGCGGATGACCGGCATTCTCTCACGGGACAGCAAGGCACCAAGTGTGTTTTATTTAAAGTCTGACCCTTGACTTTCTTAGTGTTTGGTAATATGTCAGTAGCTTCAGGGAGTATACAGCTTGGAATTTAAAGGTGTCAGGCTGTCTGGGGCAGGGCTAGTTTGAGGTGGGGGGCAAAGGGGGTGGGGGATATTGTTGGAACTGGCAGCCTTTTTTTCATCTCCTTTTGTTGTCAAAAATAAAGGGCACTTTTGTTTTTGTTGCCAGTGTCACTTGGAAAAAAATCTTTATGCTTGCTCTGGGAGAATAAAAAAAAATCCTCTCCAATTAGATGCTTTGGTTCAGCAAACTTGATGCAAGGCACTTGAACTGTCGCTGTGGAGCCTTAATTAGCAGTTACGGGTGAAAGGTCAGCTGCAACTCTGTAGCTTGTGACAGGCCTCCTATCAAGTGTGGAGAGGAGGGTTCAGGGGGGAATGGTGAGGAGGGAGGGAAGCAAAGTGGGGAAAAAATACAGAAGCAAGCCCAAACACACACATATACACAAACACACACACACCGCATACACCAGTCCACAGTCAATACAGTTTAAGTTTGCCAGCACACTGGAAAATATATCAGAACATGTGTGACTGGTGCCGTGGCCGCCATAAACTCCAAGGATCACTAAGCTTAATGAATCAACCCGCTGACAAGGCTGCCGGTTGCCGACTGTAGGTTAAGCTTGTCTGATATTCCAAAGGGAGTATTGCTAAAGAAAGAATGGGAGAAGAAAGGAGCTTTGCTTGACTGAAAGCAAACACTGGAAGTTAAGTTATCAAGCTCTGTGGGAGGCCCGGATTAGACACCCGCAAAGAGAGCCACGCAGCAGGCACTTGGGGGGTGAAGGGGGAAAATGAGGCATACTGGGGGTCTGATACTTAGACCTCTTGTGCATGGACTGCCACAGACTGGACAGAATGATCAAAATGAATGATCAATCAAAATCAATGGTGCTCCTACCTCACAGCTCTAGTGACCTGGGTTCCAGTCCCTGCCTTTGTGGAATTTGCACATCCTTTTTTGTTTTTCTTCAAGGACTCCAGAATCAAATCATATCTCAAAGTGCTGTTAGGTTGATCGGCATCTCTAAATTGGCCTTCAGAAGGGTGAAAACATGAGTTTGATCTGCAATGTAAGCCTGTCCTATCCTATCCAGGGCTTCTACCTGTCCCCTGCACAGCACTATTGGGATAAAAAAATAGGTTCAGAAAGTGGATGGACTGAAAAGTTTTGTTACTTTTTAAATGTCTCACAGCCCATTCTTAAAATTCTGTTATCATCCTGTTCAGTAAAAGTAAAAAGTATTCTTTGTATTGTTATTTTTTCTCTTAGCCTTGAATAATTTGGAATATCATGCTGCTGTCTGAGACAGGACAGTGGCACAGTGGTAACCAGTGCATTCCAGCTTCAGCTTGGTCACTGCTTGTGTGGTGTCTGAAGGTTATCCCTGTGTCTGCATGAGTTTGCTGTGTTGGTGCATGTAAGTGATGGACTACTATGCCATCTGCGGTTGGCACTTGCTTGGCACTGGATGCTGCTGCTGCTGGTGTAGGTTCGGGTTGCGTGTGGCTCTTAAATCAGATTAAACAGGTTCAAACTTGGTGGAATGAATAGATGTTGGTATGCGCATTTAATGACATCCTCCCAGTGTATCTGATGTCAAATTCAGTTTTTTATCAGCATCACTGGCCTGTGCCATCCGTTCCACTCTGTTGATCTTCAGTCTTCTTGTTAAATTATCGATGGGATATTCCTTCAAGTAAAAGTTGTGGCTGATCCTATAGCGTGGGTGCCGTGACTTACTAACCATACATGTGATGTTCTTGTTCGGACCAGAAAATCCTGCAAGTGTGTTCTGCAAATTAAAAAGTTATCCAAATACTATGAAACTTGAGGCCTACAGAACAAATGACCAATAAAAGAAAAACATAAATAATGAACACCTTGCTGATAGACTGGGTATGTAAAAGAAGTTGAACAAGGGACAAGCATGCCATGATGTCCCCAGCCTCTCCTGGAACATGAAACATTTTCAGACCCCATAACCCTAATGGCCTAGTAAAACTGGTGTGCTGTGGCTATGCCACGCTGCATGCCTTTAGATTATTGAAGAGACTGCCTTTTATTGTTAGCCTCAGCGACATGACATGCTGGACCTGCAGTAAGTATGACTGACTTTCCAAATCCTTCATCTTAGGTACTACTACGTTTTTCTCAACATTCCCTTTAATGAGCAAACCCAGTCTTATGTGTTTTTCTTCTGCCTTTAAACAACTGGATAATTTGTAAGTGATGTTGTAGGCACTGCTGCTGCCTGTCACCTCCAGGGTTCAGATCCTGGCCTGGACACTTTCCTTGTGATGTCTGCACCTTCTTCATGTGTCCATATGTCCAGCATCCTCCCACCCCCCTAAAGGAGCATGTGGGTTAGGCTGATTGGTGACTTGTAATGTGGCTATCTTGGAGTAGGCCCCTACAGCCCCTTAATGGAAAAGGTGGGTACAAAAAGCAGATGGATAATAGGTAAATCAAAAAGTTGCATTTACGCTAAAAACAAAAAGGCCAAATTATGTGATTTTTGTTTTTTCAGGAAAGTGAAACTGTCGATTACCTTCAGCCCAAGATGGCCCTACCGCAGCTGGCTTTCTGCAAGCTGATGAAGCCTGAATTCTTTCTCCCCAACGTTTCCTTTAGGGAGAAGGTTATATGTGACATAAAAGTGAGTTATGGAGGCAGTGCAGAGCTGTGCTTTTACATTACTTATCCGAAATGACTAACTAGCAAGATAAAGCAGAATGGAGGAGTTACACATTGTATTCCCAAGAGAGGCTTGTCTAACAGGGAAGCTCCAAGTGAATGAACCACTGCTAGGCATGACTCTTGTAAGCTATCAGATCTGAGGTTGGCAATGAAGGGCATTGCCGCTGCTTCAAGGAGAGAGGGTGACGAGTCACCATCTGTCCTCAACCTGTATTTTAAAGACCTTATCACCAGTATTTAAGAGGAGAATATGTCCCTATATGGGTTTGTTGCAATTTAGGGCACACATTCATTCTTTTATTCACTCAATCCTGAACCCGCCTAATCCATTTCAGAGTCACTTTTACTGACATGTATACTGTCAGAACTTAAAAATCAAAGTGCTGGTGTTTAATGCTTGCTGTGATGGACAATGATGCTGTAAAGGTCACTGTGTACATTAAAACCATATCTTGTCACATTCCTCAGACTAAATTTGCTTCCATTTTTCCTGCACTGCTTATTCTAATATAGCACGGTGGGGCAAAATCCCGCTAGGGCAGTCCACCTTATATTACAACTGTTGTGATATAGAAGATAACCTTGTAAAACAGACTTCCTGAACTTTCACTGGCTGTTTCATTTTTTTTTTCCATCACCTTTTAACATTCCACTGACTGGGCTTAGTTTAGTGAGAAGAGATGCCATCTTTAATCATTTTAACTCAGTGTGCCAGTGCCGTCAAATTGCTGCAGTGCCTTTCATTCGGTGCCGTTAATTAATGACTTGGAAGCGGAGATGTAGTCGTTGGTGACCTTTAAACTTGCAGGATATCTTCTTTGATTTCTCTGGTATACTTGGAGCCAGTTAGTAAAAGTATAATGCATATTGATGAGTTCTTTCAGACTTGGCAGAACGTAAAATCATAGTCCTCCATATTGGTTTGTGTTTTTCTTTCCTAGCTGATGTTAAGTTGATAAGCACAGGGTTTACTCAAATAATATCACATAACATTTTGAAGCCCTTTTAATCTAGTTCATGGTCAATTGGGACAAAAGCCTATCCTAGAAGCATTAGTTGCAAGGCCAGTACTGGTCCTGGACACGGCGTACCAGTGCACTCCCACACCTTCTGAAACTCACACACACAAGGGTGCCAATGTAGGTGTGTTTAATAAAGTGATTGCTGTTATACCTTCCTTTTGCAACCAAAACACTGGACTCTAAGAGATGCAATTCTTCTCCTCAGCTCTACATATTCCTCATCCTTTATCCAGTCAAGTATCACTAAGAAGTGTGGCCTAGTGGTTAAGGTGTTGAACTATAAAGTAACAAGGGCTGCCTCTTCAGTTCCCTCCACTGCCTCATTGGCTGATGCTGTCAGTGATGCCCTTATAAAAAATATAGAAACATTTGTAATGTACCTGAAAGATGTGTATTAATTGTGTATAAGCAATTGTACTATAATATTCTATTTGCAAAGCATCTTAGGATGGTGTTGACTCCAAACAGGTGCTATATAAAGTAAAGATTGTTTGTCTTCCTTTTTTTTTCCTCTTCTTCGTTTTAATGTTTAATGTTGCCAGCAACTGCCTTCTCACAACACAACCTTTCACTATCTTTCCTCAGCTAGACCTCTTATCTGTTCCTTATTGGCCTCTCCTGCTCAGTTTCTCCACATTTCATAGGCTGTCTTTCTGATTATCTCCTCTCTCATGGCCAAGATGTGTGATTCTTACGAGGCCAGACTGCACACTCGTCTCTTTGAGAAACACATACTTCTTGAAGTGCTGGCCTGTCCTCCCTTTCAATATTCTCCTCCATTTGAGTTACCTTGAGTTCTGACATTACCAAGGTGGAAAATTCATTCATTCTTTGAAACTGCTTTGGGTCTCAAGGAGCTGAAACTGATTCTGGCTGCACTGTGCATTAGACAGTCACCAACACAGGTCAAGCTCATGTACACGGCCATATTGGGCCACCTTACAGTCTTACATGTACAGATCAGATGTGACAGCTAACCTAAGTACCTGGAGATCAACTATATGGACATGGGGAGAACATGATAACTCTAGGCAGATGCCACTTACGTCAGCAGTCAATCCCACCTGGTTGGTGTTTTGCGGTGGTAGCACTAACCACTGTACCACCCTATAGTGAAATGTATTTGATTCTATCATTTGATGCTCTCTTATCAACTTTCAAAAGTTTGAAGACAACCCATCTAAATGATTGTATGGGAGCTGTGCAGAAAAAATGTGTCCGTGAGCAGATGGAGTACCGTTCAGAATATACTTTCGAAATTAGTGTCTAAAAACACTGCAGGTAAGATGTGTTGGCAGTGGATGGATGAGTATTTTTTCAGGATGTCCTAGCAGGACCAACTCAGGGGAAATGTATGCAGTTGAGTAGCTTCAGTGTCTAAGTGTGCCAAGGTTATTGCCTCATCTATTACTGGAAAATAAGCTACTTTACAGCGCGCCACTGTCAGCCTTGGCGACTCCTTTACTGTGTCGCCGTTAGCCACATAATCCCTTTAGGACCTTGTAGGAAAAGCTAACAGCAGTTAGCACGTCGTGCCCAGGTTATCCAACTCATTTACTCCAGCGATCTGAATCCAGTTAGTGAGGAGCCTGATTAGCCAGCATTCATCAAAGAGCTTTCAGAGAAACCCCAGGTCTTGTTTCTGTCTCTCCTTCACTCTTGCCTTTTTTATGGTTTTGACAGTTTTCTTTTCTACCCTTAAAAAAGCTCTTTCTGGTTGGCATAAAAATTTCATATTTGAAAGTCCCAACAGACATGAGAGTAAAAGCTTAATTGAAAGTGAGGCTTCTTCTGTCAGCTCAATTTGGATAGAGAGTTAGAGCTGTGGCAGCATACAATAAAAAGAGAGAAGTTAGGCCGACCGCTGTAAACACAGTAAAATTTTAATCAGATGACTCAAGTATGCTTTGTGCTTTCTTGATATTAGCCTCTGCCTGCTATCTCTCTAATGGCCGATTTAAACTGCCTGGATGTAAAGATGCCGCAATGGATTGCCTCTGAAAGAAAGCAACTACGTGCTTTTAAATTTTTGTAGAAAGGTGTCGAGTAGAATCAGTACTCATTGCTAAAGAGCTGTTCGTTGCCAATTAGGAAGTGTGTTTGCAAGGGAGCAGTTTAAATCAGCCCAAAAGAATAGAAGAAAAGCCTTGAATTGGGCATTCAGAGGTTGCATTTTCTTGTCATGGAACATACCTCTCCATAAGAATTGTAGAAATCTCAATGATGGATATCCTCTAGAGTAGTGTTAGATGCTATTGTTCATATAGTATAGGAAATACTTGTGGCAAATTTCATGTGAAGGCTCTTCCAGGGGTAGCTACCAGTGGTGGAACTCTGCGGTAACCATGTCACCTGGATTCACCAAAGTATGTAATCTCATCTCATTGCATTGCATGATATGAAATTACAGATATATTTACCTCTGCCAGAACTGGCATTTTGTGATTGTGTTGTATTGCAGAAATAACGTACCTGCAAAATGTATTTACTTTGCATTTTATTATCTAAAATTGATTTCTGTGTGAAGATCCTGTGATTGGATTATTTCTGGAGGTAAGCCATGATTTGCTTTGTTTGTGCAGACTGAGCAACAAATCAACAGTAACTCTGTAGTTCTTATAAAACTCTGGCTGGAAATACACAAAATCAGAATAAAGTTACAAATGGCAACTCTGACAGCATGCGTATATTGTGTGAGTGCAGACACATATGCAGTACTACCATATATACTTGAATATGACTCAATGTCAAATATAAGTTGACCTCATGCCGCTTTGATTTTTGAAATTATTTTCAGATTGCAGTTCTGTCTTTACCAGTCCTTAATATCCTTAATAAAATTCTATTATATGGTCAGTGCTTTTTTCTTTGCCATATTTTTTAAAGACTTCTAACTACTGAACAACAAAAACAAAGTTGGTAGGAGGTGACCCTTCCATAGAGGGTGCCAGAGCATCCGTTTTCCAACAAACATAACCACACCAAGTGCAAATTATATTAAAAACATTCATTGTTGTAATACTTTCCATTGAACATGTTTAGCGTAGTCTGAATTGTAATGCAATACCTGCTGTTGGATATGTGGGTTCAGATGGGCTGCCTAAATGCTAAGTTTAAAAAAGAAATGAAAATAAAACATGCAAAGATCTAAGGAGATCATGGGTTCACATCCTGTGTCCACCCTGCTTGGATTTGCAAAGTGCTTTGAGTTGTGACAAAAACACTATATAAATGTGAAGAATTATTATTATTAAGGCCTTCCTCAAGGATTAATAATGTATAATGTAAAAAATAAAAACAAACAGATTGTCCATGGATGATATGGACCAAAATTAGGAAGAAATCTATATGTAGCCCATGAGGTGAGCAAGAAGTCCATCATTTTATGTTTGTTGTGGTGAGACAACCTTTCCCTTTCTTTATACAGCAGCATGGCCATTTTAACTTTGATTATTACTGCAGGAACCAAGATTGAAATGATAGAATGTTGCGAAATAAGCAAGCCTAGAGAAGCTTTCACTATAAGTACAATATGAAATTTTCTTGACTCTAATACAGCCCAGCTTGAGCTGCTTCATAGACCCAACATTTCATGTTCCAATCCACCCACAGTCCATGGGAAGGTGGCACGTTCTCTCCTTTATCTATGTGTTTTTACCTTCCATGTCTCCAAAGACACACAGGCTAGGTTAATTTGTGTTTTAAAACTGGCCTTCTGTGAATGTGTGTGTAAGTAGGCTTGGCAATCGAATGTCCGTGGAGGTCTTCTTCCTTGCGCCAAGAGCTGTCTGGAATGACTCAGGCTGGCACAACCTTGAATTAGATTAAGTGGGTTTGAGAATGCCGTGTTTTAAGTCAGCATCTTGACTTAATGACTTTTTTTTTTGCAATGTTTGTGTGCAAGTGTGTGACACATGGTTGCTATCTCATTCCAAAAGGCCTCAAAAGAAAGCAAAAAGTGATCAAAACTCAGTGTTGGTTTTGATGTTTGAAATTAAATAACTTTCAGTAGCCCCAAGTGAAGTTTGACAGATTTAAGGAAGATGACTGGCACTTAAGTGAGTTTGGTCAAAACCCTCTGGGAAATGGAGGATCTCTTGGCCATACATGCAAAATTGTCAACATACACCTTTTGTGTCAAAGGGATAGCTACAACAGTTGTGTTGAGAGCTGAAGAAGATTAGAAGAGACATCTCTGGGATGAAACAGCTGTGGTCCCTGGTAATGCAAAAAAATGATGGCACTACTAGTAGCCACAAATTCTTTAGAGAAAATTCCGATGTCTCTTGAAGGAGCAGGTAATTAGACCTTCATTAAAAGAAGAAACTTAAATTCAGTAGATGTTTTAGGATTACTGATATACATTGCATTCAGAACGTATTGAGACCCCTTCACTTTGTGCACATTTTATTGTTTTGTAGATAGAATTTTAAATAAATAAATTTGCCATTTTTCCCAATCAATCTAAACTCTTGTATGTTTTCAGAAAGTTTGCAAATTTATTAAAAATCAAAATCTGAAATCTCTTATTTATTGAAGTATTCAGACCCTTTTCTCTGGCACTCCTAATTGTGGTCAGGTTCATCCTGTTTGCTTTGATTACCTTCAGATGTTTCTTGAACTTGACTGGAGTCCACAAGTGGCAAACTGAATTGACTGGACATTGTTTAGAAAGGTGCACACCTGTGTATATAAGGGCCCACAATTCATACTGTACATTAGAGGTTGCCCTGATGCTCCTGTTCATCCAAGGAGAAGAAGAAGAAATTTCATTTATATTTCACTTCTTAAGACATTCAAAGCACTTTACATAGACAGGGGGGAGCTACTTGAACCACCACTAATGTGCAGAATCCACCTGAAGGATGTGACAGCAGCCATTTTGAGCCAGTACACACCCCACACATTAATTATTAGGCTGTGAAGGGGTGAGAGAAGATAGTTAGCCACTCGGAGGCAAGAGATGATTAGGAGGCCATAATGACCAGGCTGTGATGGGCAATTTAGTAAGAACGTTGGAAAATACCCTATTATTTATGAAAAATGCCATGGGGTCTTTTATGACTGTAAAGAGTTCAGACTTCAGTTTTAAGTTTCATCCTAAGGATGACACCATTTTTGCAAAACATTGCCCCTGTCCGTCTGCTGTGGCATTGGGTTCCACACAATGACAATAGGGTAAGTTCCCCCTGCTGGTAAATTCAGTCCAGCTATTTTCTTTTCAATTCCGGTTCACAGGGAGATGGTCAGTCCCACTAGCAAGAACAAACTCTGCTTAGGGTTCTTTCCATTATAATGCACCTAACGCTCACTTCAACACTCACTGATAGACTGTCTCTTTAGAGACACGAGTCAAGCAAACGTGCACCCCTTTCAAAAATGCTGTTCCAGGGGGAACTCCACATTGGCACAAGAAGAATGTGCAAAGACAGTGCCAGCTCACTTTAGCTTTTGAAAATAAGTGTTGAGAAGAGATCTCTATTCCTTCCATTTAGTCCAAACAGTGTATCTGCTATGAACAGCTTTCCTCCTCACACCATTTTGGACCCATTCTGGACTCAGAAGAAGACTTGATGTCTTTGTGCTGTCCCGTGAAAACATATGTTTTCACATCCATTTGCAATTTTTGGTGTCAATTAAAACTCACAGACCTATGTGAGATATTTGTGGCACTCGAGGCCCAGAGCAGTGATGGTTTGCGATGGCTGGATGATCAGTATTAGTGCAACGCAGAGACAAGGCAGTGACTGTCAGCATCACTGTGCGTCAAGCACTGGCACCTGTCAGATCAGTTGCAGATGATGTTTCGAATGCCGAGCCTTACCTGTCCTCGCAAAGACAGAAACGAGATGAGGTGCAGAAGCAAGGCACTGCATAGAAATGCATTCATTTGTGGCCAGCTTATGAATATCTGGGTTTCCTTTGCCCTTCAGGACCCATGTGTGTGTGCGTGTGTGTAATGTATTGCCTGGGGAAATTTGCTAAATTATACAACTGGATTCAGTAGCCAGCTGATAGCCAAGTAATTTATGAGTTCTAGCTGTTGTAAGATGACACCTCTTTCATCTATCTATTCATTTGACACTCTGGTGTGTTCAGGAATTCTAGTAACTCATACCTGTAAACATTATGTACGTGTGAACAGGTCTCATGATTTTATGTTAATATTTGCTAAAAGGGTGGTGCATCTAGTACTACAATAAACTAAACACCTGTCTGCTTGCAGTACTGAAGATGTCTCCATTATGAGCCTTCTTTTATTTTAGGTACCCCCCAAATCATAAACAGCAGATTGGTGTCAAAATTTTTGCCCCCTTTTTCCCTCCACTTCTTTAAATATGCCGCCGGCAAAGAATGAAACAATGTCAAAGCAGACATCTGTAAACAGAAAAGACATTAGCGCAATGTGTGGCGTCTCCAAGTGAGTGTGGTCTGCCCCCATTCCCAGAGCTGCCGTCACTTTAATAGAGGCAGGGTGAGGAGAGCACGAGAGGCTGAGGAGAGGTTCTGCCCTTGAATGCTCAGCAGGGCCAAGAGGCACAGATTAAGCGGCGCTGCCATCAAAGTTCTTTTTACCCAAGAGGATTAGCAGACGTGGGAGCTGTGGGGATGGTGTTTGTGTAAGCTGCTCAGATCGTGAAAAGCTGTAACAGGCTCCAAAGAAAAATCATACTAGGCCAAAAAAAAAAGTCTTTAGCGTTTTATCAAGAGAGAGACAGACCGGGAGAGCGCTTTCATCCAAACCCTGCTTGTGTCTGACAAAATGTTGTGTCACCTTAAAAATGTCTTTCCAGAATACATTTGCTCCATAAATGGCATATGCGTACATACCCATATAAATCAATCTTTTTCAGGTTATGAACATGGAATGCACCCACACAAACTCACACACTCTCATTAGATTGATGTCACTACCACCCATTAACCTTGAGACCAGAACAGGCCGGGTTAGCTGCAGGAACAAGAATAAGTCAGGCATGGCGATATGCTGTAGATGCTGTGTCTTCATTTTATCTTTCTGAAGCAGTTGGCATTCAGAGGCCCCTGCAGGTGAGGCTGATTGATGGGTCACATGATCCGTGCCCAGAAGGTATAAACCCACGGAAGCTCAGCAAAGCCAAGTTGGGAGGAGAATTTCACTGCCAGTGTGAGATATAATAGAAGCGCAGTCAGTTTGTGTTTTGTGGGAGATGTGCTGTTAAGAATCTTATTGAATGTCTTACCAATCACATCCTAATTGGGACACACTGGGCACTCCCCTCTGCCTACATTTTACATTACTCTTATTTCTCTGTCTCTCTCTGTTATGCTTAGAATCTATGTGCCTGCGTTGTCTTTATACATTTTAAAATTGCTACCTTGATCCTAGGCACGATAATCTCTCTCCGTGATTCCACAGAATGACTTTTCCAAAGAATGATTTTTTCATATCCTTATCACTAAGCAATGTATATCCTGTAAACTAAAAATGATTTTAAAATATTATTATGTTGCAACTTATGTGTTGTCTGTAATAACTTCAAAATACAAATGTAACTTTGTTTCCCGTTAACCTCTTTATACTGGTTTACCTTCTATTTTCTAAATCGCTGATTTGGGGTTGCGGGGGTTCAGTGCCTATCTTGGCATCACTGGGCACAAGTGGCATTTTCAGAGGGAAAAAATACTGGTGGTCTCTTTCACAAATTCAAAAAGGAGATTCCATAAGTCGAATAATTAAAATAGCCTTTTCCAACTGGTTTAAAGTATTTCAGGTCATGGGGGGTCAGAACTAATCCCTGTAGCATTAGGCACAAAGAAAAACCAGCCCTGAACAACACTCCAGTCAAAGGACCTGCTTACATCGTCTCTCACATTCTTACTTTTACAGGGCTAATTCAGAGTCCCGATTTAGTACACTTTTAAATTTTGGAGATGTGGGATGAAAAGCAGAGTACCTGGATAAAAGACCATACTAAGAATGAGGGAAACATGTAGACTCCACATGGACAACCTCCAGGTCCAGGATGCTCACCCATTCTCTGTTTAACTCAAGGAGCCCTCTGATCCTCTGTCCTCTATCCTCAGTTAATGCCTTTGCTTGCAGTGTCTTTAACCCAATTGGGGATCGGGCATTCTCAGTGCCTCCTGAGGCTTCTCTGGTCAAATCCAGCTCTAAAGCATTACCATAGTGTACTAAGTACTTACTTACTTACTAGTTACTTACCATAGCATTACCATAGTTGCTATAGTCATTTGAAATATGTCTCTGGTTATTTATCTGCGTAATGAGAGGACAGGGTCATTCATTTCAACAAATCGCATTCTTAAGTTGCTGATCTATCAGAAGATCTTGAAAATCTACTAGGAAAGTACAGGTTTTCTTTTTCGTGGTGGTTAATGTCGCTATCCCCAACTCCAGAGACCTTTGTTTCCCTCTATATGTTGTTTACACATTCTCCTCATGCCAGTGTAGGCCATTCTCCCAGGACTTGGGATTCTTCGTACATTCCAGAGTGTGAGTATGTGTGTCCCAAGATGGACCGTTTAAGGTTGGTTCTTGACTTGCATCTGATAGCATAAGGAGGACCTCTGGCTCTTTTCAATTCTACAGTTCACTAAGAGAAAGACTGATGTGTGGATTCTTCCCATTTTAACACCAAATTGTTACAGAGACTTCCATTTTAAGATTCCAGCATTCATAATATATCGTGACACATGTTTGTGAGATGCTGTAGACATTTATAATTAATTTTGTGTAAAATGGCTCTCTGCCTGAAGGTGTGATTACTTATCTTTTGCCTTTGCCTTCCAATGTAGTTTTCTGTTCACTTTAGAAATAAAATATATAATTACATATTTAGAGGGGGACCTCTGTGTGCTACTTTAACTTGGAACGAAAAGTGCCAAAAACAAATTCTTTAGCGATAAATAGTTGGTAAACTCTGTTTAAGCTAAGCAGACAGAAAGAAAACCCTAATCCTAGGCCTACCCAGTTTTGGACCATGTCGATAAGGTGGAGTGGCTCATCCAGCTGGCTCTCTTCAAGCCCCAAGCATAAAACAATCCTCCAAATACCTTCCAAAACTCTCCTCTTCATACCGCATTACTTTCCTGCCAGGCTGATCCATTGATTATCATTACTATTGGCACACCTAGATAATGTGATTGAGACCAGTTTATACCCCAGTCGGGAGCTATTTCTGGGGTCAAGAGTGCCCCCTGGAACTCTTTATGCTGTCTCCTCAAAGCTCCTTCTTATGCCTCCCTGATCCCTAATGTGCAGTTACAGAACCAGTTTTACATGGTGACACAAAGTACTGCCTGCCCTCCAATAAATGCAGCAGGGCCTAAACTGTAGCAGTTTCACCTAGCAATTTAGGGGTACTAACTCAACCTTCTGCACATCACCTTGAGCTTTAGGTTAATTTAATGCCTATAGCATGCTTAATTCTGGAGCACCACACAGCCATCTAGCTCTTGCTTACCCACCTTCCCCTTGTGATAGCTTCCTGCTGTCTACATATTTACAGGATGTATAGCTGGTAGCTGATTACCTACAATACTTTTGTTGCAGGCTCCTTTTGTATGGATTATACTGGGCCTGTCTCCTATTATCCCCCCCCCCCCCCCCACTTCCTTCCTTACATCTAACTCATCTTCTTTCCATAGTACATTATTGAAAATGCTTGTTATTAAAATGTACCAGTTCTACAGCAACAGCAGAAGACCTGCTGAGCATATACTTTCATGTCTTAAAGTAAATTGCAAGACATGCATTACACACACATACAGTCTTGTCTTTAAACATATGCATTTGAAAACGTTAGGAAAAAGAAGATGCTGTGAACTAACTTGCAGTTTTTATCCTTGTCCCGCTACCCAATTGCCTAAGAAACTAATGAGTTTCTTTATTAAATTCTGACTTTCAAAGTGTTCTGTATCATTATTTTTTAAAGTTTTTTTTGTCTGTGAATGTAACCTTGGCATCTTTGGGGGTTATCTATGGTGGCTACCTGGTTACATGAAGAAAGAAAGCAGAGAAAAGGCAGATTGTGCAGTGTTGGGCCTACATGTCAGACTGCAGACAAACTCATGGATGGGGCTGCACTGCATTTACATGAGGCACATGAAGGTCAAGGCTGGAACCAAAAGTGTGCTATGACCTTCCTGTGAATGAAAAGGCTGTGTTGTAGCGGGTCCACAGCTCAAGTCAAAAAGGCCACTTTTTAAATAAATAGTCGCCGTACTCGCGGCTTAGAGAGGGGGCATGGTGGTGTGGCCGGAACGGTTCCCAGGTGATTCATGATGCGGACAGTCCTCGCTTAAGTGCACAGGTGAGGAGCAGTCCACATCCGTAATTGATGCCGAGAGCTGCTAATTGCCACACCTGATCCACGTCCCCGTGATAAATAATAGAAGCGCGAGGTGGCTGGGAAGAAAAAAGAATGGGAGGTTAATGGAGAAGAAGAAAGCAGGACAGAGAAAGCTGGTGAGAGAGAAAAAGTGAGTGAGCGAGCGCAGAAGCCCCAGCGTGAGCGTCCTGGTCGCTGGGGAACCCAAGTCACGGTCTGGGTGAGCAGAACCAAAGCCAGGGATCGGAAAGGCCACCAGATCAGAGAAGTGATGAAGGTCAGCTGCATGTAGGGTGACTCCCCTGGCACATAGGCTGGATGGGAGAAACAGGGGAGTCACCAGTAAAAGAATGCACAGGGCTTCGTTTTAAAAGACTGCTTCCAGCCATTGTTTTAACCTTGTTGTTTTTAAAGGATTTTTTCTAGTGTGTTTTTAACCTCCACAATTCACCGGTTTTTATGGATTATTAATTTATTAACTTTGATGCACTGCACTTTAATTTGGACAATTTGTTTTGGTTTGTTGATTTTTGAATAAAAGCACTTTTGCACTTTTTGCACCGTCCCCTTCCTTCATTGTTGTGCCTCACTGTCCAGCTCATCGGTGACATTGCCGACAGTGTCGGGTTCAGAGCTCCCAGAAGCAAGATGGGACCATGGAGTGGAACCCACATTGTCAAAAAGGCATCCCGTGGCAGGACTGCCTGCATTTATTTTTAAGGTGTTCAGATGTTTGAAGAAGGAAGGGTCAGGTTTGTGTACATCAAATGTACTGAATCTCTTTGTTATTTATCCCATAAAAACATAAGATATTTGACAAACAAAAAATGGCCTTTCATTCCATCAAGCTCATTTGTTTAGCTAATAGCTAAGCAGTCCCAATATTTCCCAATATTAAAGGATGTCAAGATTTCTGTTTCAACTACATGTCCTGGTAGCTTGTTCCAGATTCCGACAACTCATTGTGTAAAGAAGTGCTTCCTCGTTTCAGTTTTAAATGCACTTCCATTTAATTTTCACTAATGTCCTCGAATACGTGATTCACACTTAAGCTAAAAGTTGTTGCTGGATCTACTTTATCAATGCCTTTGAGGACTTTTTATGCAGTCTTCTCTGCTTCAGATTAAACAGGTGAAATTCTTGGTGTCTGTCGGAGTACGACATGTCCTTAAGTCCTTAAGTCTAGGTTGCTCTGCTGCTCTCCTGGTTGCTGCTGTGTCTTTCGTGTACCATGGTGACTAGAACTGCACACACTACTCCAGTTAGATAGTTTGAGCATAACATCCCCTGGCTTATATTCAGTTTTTTTATGATATAACATAACATTTTATTTGCCTTTTTAATTGCCTCTGTACATTGCTTAGTCCCAAGTACTCTAAGCTTGAAAATCAAGTTTTTAAATGCTTGATTCCCCCTTGTTTATGCAGCATTTGGCTCTGATCTCCTGTCACATTTTTCAGAGATTTGCATCTAACTCTTTTTAAAGCAAATCAGTTTGAAAATTGAATCTTTATTGCTCAAATGCATACCTTGCATGTTTTGTTAGAATTGACAGACAGCAGAATTGTAGCAAAGGTCAAACAAGTATGAGGAGTATGCTATCCTCAGGGTATTTCTAGGTATCTGCAATTGGTGGAAATGCCACACTGATATGACTTAGCTGTACTGAATGGGGTGGTAAAGATTAGTCTGTGTAGTAAAATTGGCAAGGCAAACCAAAGGGGCAGGCAAGGTTGGGCCAAAAAAAGGGAAATCAACATACATAAGGAATACTTGGGTCTTGCGAACCTGATAGGAAACATAGAACCCGAGTCTTTTCTCAGGTAGTATGGTTTAGTCACCTACTATACACTGCATACTTATCTCATTGCCTATTTCAAAAATTGTCTTACAGTGTTGTAAGAAGGTGAGATGTGTAATGTGTGGCTCATCTCCACTGCAAGAAGGTGAGCAAATGTGCCAATCATCTGAAGTTACACATTTGTTTAAAAGTATAGATAATACGGACAATATGCAGCTAAGTCAGTCCCTTCTGTTTTGCGTCAGTGATACTGTTAAAATAAGCCTAAAGAAACCCACAACTAGTGCAGTCTATAGCCATGTAACCAGGACTTGTCACGGTACTGGCTGCATTCTCCTCCATTATCAGTCTCCATGCAAACAAATGAATGTCTACTTCAATTACGTGGTAAAGTGCTAATGCTTTTATACAGATGGAATGTAAGTATTTTATTGTCAAGAAAGCTTTAGGATTTTTCAGATCAGCCATTTAGATCTGCCTCGAGTTAAATGAGATGTGTGCGTTAGGTCAATTGGTCACTCTAAACTGGCATCATATAAGCATGCCCTAAAAGTGACTACTGGCTTGTCCAGGGTTGTGTCCTACTTTACGCCTGATTGCGTTGAGATAGTCTCTGCTTCCCATAACCCTGAAATGGACTAATAAAGTTCAAAATGAACTTTGCTACAAGGATATTACATATTGTTTTAGCCATACAAGACTGAATTTGCCCATTTCAGTTCAGAAAATGGTAGCAGGTGTTAAGTTAGGTCTATAAGTTTGGGTGAGCCATAAATGTTTTTGTTTTTGAGTTAAGACTAGTGAAATTTAGTCATGCATGAATTACACAGAGGGAAAGGTGTGTTTTCCAGAAGAATTGTAGATGAAGTGGTGGAATTATTTTCCAGTCTGGGTGTCAGCTGTTCACCATGAGAAGGGACAGAGCTGTTCCACTATGGGGGTCCACCTTGAAGGAAGTAGCTTGTAGCTTTCATTGATGTGGCTGTAGTGAGCTCAGTATGGAGTACAGGCTGGATTGATATGTGAGGAGGAATTGGTGCATATTCTGCAATGCAAAGCAGGCTCCTACCAGATACAGTCCATTCTTTAGACTATATTTGGAGCAGCTGAATGCTGAGAACTTTACTGGTAAAAACGCCAGCATGAATCAAGAAAGCATTGTACAGGAGACCCTACAGAGCTGACTATTTGGTGCTGATTGGACAGCTCCGAGTAAGACAGCTTAACACGTTTATTGTCAGTGCGGCTTTTGTGCTGTTCCAGGTCAGCATTTATTCCATTTCTAGCTGTAAAAGGCTTGTGGCAGTAAAAGTAAGTTACTATTTTTTTCTCCTGTGTTATTGATCAGATTTGCGTGTTTCTAGGAAACAGCAAAAGATGAGCTCATTAAGTTTTCTAGAGGTGGTAGAAAAGCAAAGCACTATTAAGAACAAGCAGATATTGTGTAACCTCATTTCCCATTGCAGGTGAAGTAGATAGCAAGATCAGCATTGCGCCATTGTGCTAGAGATTTGTAATAGCTCTCTCCTTTTTTTATTTTTTTTCCTTAACTGATAACCCATAACATACTATTTTCCCCTTTAATCTTTAGTAACAAAAACCGGATTTGTGAAAAGGCATTTTCTTTGGTTACCATGGCAGCTGGGTCAAGGGTCATTGACCGATCTCCTCCTAATCATTATGGATGCATTGAGAGCAGTTTATGGCCCCCTAGAAGACTTCTTGATCTGGCATGACCCCATATCAGACAAGAGCGTGTCCAGACAAGGCTGCAGACTTTTTGACCGCACACAGCCAGTCCCGAGTGACCTGACTCTCAGAGCTAATTGTTGTGGAAGGGGCCCACTGGAGTGCACCTTTCTCTGTCTGCATTTAATAAGTGAATCCAAGCACCAGGCCATCATTACTATCGACAAATGTGCATTTTGTATCCGGCTGCATTTATGCAACACGTAAATAAGCTCTGCTTTGCGATTTGCTTTGGCTGTCTGTAACGCTACTGAGTTTACGTGCTCCAGGTTCATTCTACAACACTTTGTTTTACGTTGCTTATAATGATTACTTGGACTAAACCTTTGGGGGGGGGGAGTAAAGAAAATGGGGTTGCCAACCTGCCAGAAATAACTAAAAGCAAACAAGCACCAAGCCTCTCCAGATGAAATTTAATGATTATTGAAATAATTCACACATGGTGATGCAATTGTTGAACAATTTTAAATTAGAAAGTTTTATCCATCCATTTTGAAACCTACCCAAAACATGCTTAGGGTCCTAAGAATTCATCACAGCTCAAAATGTTTTTTGTACAAAGTGGGAAGAAACCCTGGATATGATACCAGTGCATTGCAGAGAATACTCAAGCAAACCAGACCAAAATAGAGATGTTAACTACCCATCACACTGTTGTGTCACGGAATCAGATGATCCATCTGAGATACCACATTTACACAGTGGTACCTATTAGTGGCCAGCCACAGGCCTGCAATGTCTGAAACACAAAGGCCCTTAGAACAGCGTGACTTTATAGGAGAACTCCAGTTAAAAATTGAGCCAAAATCCAGACATTGTGGGTTTGCAGCTAGCCATCAGCAGTTGCCACAGTGTAAATGTCCAAACTTGAACATATCATGGTGTGATTTCATGATGAAACACTTGGCATAGTAGACAGGTTTGAACTGTAGATGGGTGGAGTGTAGTGGTAATTACCACAATGCCAATGTTCAAACTGGGAAGAATTGTGCTGTGATATTATGACAAAACACTTGATGTAGTCGGCAGGACTACGGATACGTAGAATGGAGTGGTATTTAACACAGTAACAATGTATAAACTGGGATGAACAGTGGTGTGGTTCCACAACAAAACACACACAGATCTGTAGGATATGGAACAAAAACTGAAGTAGCCCAAAAAAAAAAAAAAGAAAAGCACACAAGGGGAGAACATGTACGCCCCACACAGACACCAGTCTCCTGCTGTTGTTGGCAACCACCATGATGAAAAAAATGATTTTTAATTCTGCTTGCTCATTTTCAAAATGCACACTTCTATCATTTTTTTGCTCCAGGCAGGCCAACTCAACTGTTTTTCCACAAAGCAACCATCAAAATGTGTTAACAGCAAGGTCTTTATGAATTAAGAAGTAACTGCACTTTTTTAGCATTATTTTTCCTTTATAAAATTACTATTTTAATAAAGTCAGACCCGTTAATGATATTTATCATATAACAGTTTAAAACACATATGATTTATTAAGAGTTTAAGATTTAATGAGGATGATGTGGGAAGCAGTCTCTCACAAACAAATTCAGCAATATTCCAAAAATAGTAAATGAAAAAGATACGGTCATTAATAAAAGAGGGAGGCTGACTTGTTGTTACGTAAGTGTTATGTTCACTGACAGAGAAAATGAAAATTTCAGTTTGGCTGCAGAGTGTCATGTGGACAAGCTTACACTGATTTCTTTTAAAAGGTTAAAGAACGCTGAGACATTTTATTTGCAGAATTTCAGCAATACTTTATTTAAAAATGGGTGGCATGTTGACTTCATAGATAGTCCTGCTGCCACAAAATTCAAGGTCTTACTTTCAAGCCTCAGTCATTTCACAACATATTCTGGTGTATTGGTTTCCTTCTACCAACCAAAAACATGGACGGTAGACAGACTGGCAACTCTAACCTTGCCCCGTGTGAGTAAGTGGCCCTTGTCCCTGATGCAACTGGTATAGGCTTCCACATGCCATGATAGTTTATTGGAACAAAAAGATTCAGAAAATGAATGAATAAAAGTAATTGATAGAACAGATTCCACTGTGGTGAATGAGAGCAGTCAAACAGAGGTATCTGTGGATTTCATCACTTCATACATGGAGACAACAAGTACCCTTTTACAAAGAAAGATAAAATCAGACTGTAAATGGTGTTAGGGTCTCATATTGTAACAATTCAAAAACAGGTGTTAAATAGTTAAATCTTTAAGAAGCTTTAGTTTGGGTATTAAATTTTAGGTTCTTATACTTGCAAAGCTTCTCTTGTAAGAAAAATAGAACAAAAATAATTAAACAGATAACATAGGATTACAGTGATGTGCACTTTTATAACTACATTATAAAAAAAGAAAATGATAAAAAGACTACCATATTTCTACTGATCTCCAATTTTTGTATTATTTGGATACAAGTTGGTCTACTGATCTAGGCTGGCATGTTGTTGTCTTTCCCAGGCCTGTGCTTTTCTCTCCTTCCTCCTCCCTTTCTCTCTCTCTCTCTCTCTCTGTCTCTTACTCTCCTTGCATTAAGTGTTAATGCCTGAAGGGGAATGAATGCCTGCGCCAGTTTGGAGTCAAAAAGGCTGCCCTTAATACCTCATCCTTCAATCCTTATCTCCTCCTAATTTATTGAACATAACTGGCTGCTCTGGTGGATTCATGGCTTAGACCTTGGCTTCTAAATTTCAGCATTAATAATCTCTCCCCTTTCATTCTGTTCTCCAGATGTCTCTAATTTATCTGCTTATTCAGTAAGGGGTGCGACCTGATGTCCCTTGTGCCAGCTTTAATGCAGCCCTGCGACAATAAATTGTGACTTGTAATAACATTTCCTGCTGAATGAATTGACCTGCCTGTGACTTGCCTCCTGCAACATATTCCGCCCTATTGCACTACACTAGAAGGAAAAAAAAACAACACAAAAAAAAAAAATAACCTAATAATAGGAATCAGTGTCTATCCCAAAAAATGACTTCTCCCTAGCTAATATTAAAGAGTCCTTAAAAAGAAGCTTTGCTTTGCAAGGACTGAGGAGGTGGACAGGGGTCTAATTTTAAATATGTAAAACCAGGCTTAGAGGCCTGGACTGATGGACCTTGCTATTCCCTGAAAATGCTAGCAATTATAACTCTTTTTCGAGACTTAATATTCCCTGTATTTGTCTTCTTCCAATATATTTATATTTCTGCATCTGCCTGTGTTCTGTACACACATTATGTGTGAAAACAATGCAACTGTACATTTGAGCAGGGCATTACTGTGTAGTCTGTCACTCAGGATTATCTGACACTGTGCTAAAGCGATTAGTGGCGTCCATGCTTATACTAGCTAGCCAAATAAAGCAGATCTCCAAGTCTAGTCACATGCTTTATGATGTAGGTTTAGTCTATTATTTAAGTGTTGTTAAATAAACAATGACAAAGTAAAATTTATCATATGATGTTTATCACCTGAGCTTAGAGGACTCAAACGTAGGGCTCAGTAAAGACTAGATGTTTGAAAGAGGGAGTACTTAATTATTCATATTTCTATCTATCTATCTATCTATCTATCTATCTATCTATCTATCTATCTATCTATCTATCTATCTATCTATCTATCTATCTATCTATCTATCTATCTATCTATCTATCTATCATAGTGCCTTTCACAATGGACATAATCTCAAAGTGCTTTACAGAGCAATTGCTTTTACAGACCAAAATATCATTCCATCCGTCTATGCGCTCCACATAATTGCGTGCTGTCCATTCCCGAGGGGCTGTTGCACCTGAATGCTTCAGTGATTGATCAGCAGGTTATGAAGCTTTTCACCTCTAGGTCACTTTTTTCATTATCACTGCCCTCATTAAGGTTCAGTGTCAGAAAAACAGCTGGCCTAGCAAACAATCAAGTTTGTGCAGTTTCGGGCCATCCCATTTTCATTGTGAATGTTTAAACTGCCCCCCTTGAAAGAAATCCTCTACCATCATTGATTGTATGGCACTATTAATTGTGGAAATTATAGCCTGGAGACTTGCTGGCCTGAGTTAGTTGTGCTGAAGGTTTCTGATGATATTGGTTCAGATCCTGGCCTGGTTGCTGTCCGCTTGGAGTTTTTGTAAGAATTATGTTTATACCTACAGTATTGTGCATCTGTTTCCTCTGTTTGGAATTTTGAAATCCTCAGATTAGTGAGTTTATGTGGTGCAAGTGAGTTTGGCCACAACACTCCTCCTGTCGTATTTAAGGCTCGCTATAACCAGATGCAGGACTGGATTATCTGTTGACCTGCAATATTTACTCTTAGGAGGCTGGACATATTGTAAAGGTAAACACAGTGAAGAATTCTTTGTAATGCTGGTGACATACTCAACAGCATGGGTTCTTCTAACTCCTAGAAGCTGCAGAGCAAAGGTACGATTTGTGAATATCCAAAGATCTGCTGTGTTTCTGATAAAGTGATCTTGTTTAACCATCGTGACAGTCCTTGCTTACACCGTTTATGCCAAGTTCGTGGCTCTCCCACTTCAAACTAGCAGAAGGCTCAGATGAAGCCTTAGATAGTCTGAACACTTGTTTTCTGCAGACCAAACAATTAGCATTTTGTTGTGAATGGAAAAATTTAAATATAGTAAATAAGGCCCAGGCAGATGGTGGCCTGCAGGCGGGAAGAAAGTTAAATACCTAGTGAGCCAACTTAAAAGGATTAGAGAGTGCCAGCAGTGATACATCAGGGAGTCCATCTGACCAGTTTGATGCTCTTCATGCTGCACCTGGACCTGGCTGGGCACTGTCTGCCAGCCTCAATACCATTGTGAAGCTATACATTTTCAATTTTTTTCAGCCATTTCTTAGCCTGATGCAACAAATTAGCATGGAAGTATCTAGAATATAATAGTGTCATGGATACTGCAGTGCAGCGATTAATTGTTCAGGCACCACAAGCCTCCTGAGCCCACACATTCTTGATCCCCATTTAATGATGTGACAATAATTTTGATTTTTGTATTGGCAGCACTGAATTCTGAATTAGGGGCAGTTTTCTTCAGAGGGCACACTCACACACGACTGTGTCTCACTGTAACACTGGAAATGAATTACACAGCTTCATAAAATAAGTGGATTATTGATAACGTACATTCAATTGTAATAATTTACAGGTGACCTTAATAACAACTCAATGTCAAGGCTATGGAGAAGAGTTCTTGAAGATCATACCATCCACATAAGAATGAAACGTTCAGTACAGAGAGCAACTACAGTATGTAGTTGTCCCAGTTTTAGGAGAAGGCACCTCATACCCCTTAGGTTAAATCACCAGCTCCAAGCACATACACACAAGCACCTGTACTTTGGGAAAAGGTATGTTTTAATTGCATTGCCACCATCAGTTTAGGTTGACAGTCCAGGATGCCTGACTCCTACCTTCCAAAGCTGATCACAGAGGATACCATAATAATAATGTAAGGTGTCACACATGCGTGTTTGAGGATCACCCTCCTGGCCAATCCTTGGTATGCAATACCACCACAGGATGAGAGGTGGCACAAAGGGTATTGTCTCTTTCTGTTCTCAAGGCACACAGAAGATGCCCAATGAGGGCAACTGACTCCACCCCTTCTGATTGGAGGACTGTATATTCAAGATGCTCATAGATGGTGGTGTCTCCTTGTGGACTGACACGTGACAGAGACAGAGCTTCAATCCAGACCTGAAAGACTTGAAGACAGAGATAACAGCTTTTATTTTGGTTTATATACACCATTATTGTTAAAATCAGTTTTGTTGATTAAATGGGGCAACCCGGTTGGTGCCTCAAAAAAGTCATGTGAGCAGCAGTTGCAGGAAAGAAATTCCACAAATGGAGAAAGACTGTACAGGCAGGTGCCCCACTTCATTAAAAGACCTCTACAGGTGGCAGCAACTTCAGGAGAACTTTACCCACAATCCTTGTTACTACATGTTAATGCCAATGTATGATGACTCCAGGTTGCCTCATATAGCTTCCAGTAGACCCAGAAGGAGGACTTCACCTCAATTGACTGCTGAACTTGTGTAGACCAGTTTTACTTTTACAGGAAACCAAAGCCTGTCCAAGCAGTATCAAGTACAAGCCACAAACCAAAAGTGAACAGGACACCAGGCCATCAGACACACCAAACCTCCATGTTATGTTGGAGGAAGATCAGGGAATTTTGTGCTGATATGGAATTAGCATGCAGACTTCACTGACAGTGGCCAGGCCAGACTCTGATGTGGTATCATTTGATAGGATGCAAATCGTTTGTGTTCTGTTGTTAGGAACTTGACTTTCTTATTATCTTCATGGTGTAAAATGCTATACTGATGGACTGAACACATTTCAACAGATCCATAATTTGACTGTTGTTAGTAACAAGAAATCTGTCAGATGTCTGGGTGTTCTTCCTTTCATGGCTAATTCCATGTTGCCTGATAGCTGCCAGACCAATCATTGAAACTACTGATCAAGGAGCCCATTGATGGCTAATAAATGTAATGTATACTGATAGCTGGGCCAACATTAATTCCACCATTTTTGTTTGACTTTTGGTTTATGTTGATATTCATTTCTCTCTGTAAAGTTTTGCTTATGAAGAATTCAATAATTGGATCCTTGTTCGATTTTCATGGAAAGCAGTGCGCAAACCAGTTACATTTAGGAACACCAGCTGGGAACTGGAAAAATGATTTTAGTCTTCTGCACTTCATTTTCTTTTTAACTTGAGTCTTCATTTTGTGCAGCTGAACTGCTGATTAACAGTTAGTTACAATGAGTGTCTATTAATGGAAGCTGTAGAGGGCCATGCTCATTTTAAGACTGGAAGGGGGGCATATTAATAAAGCATGATATTATATTATACAAGTAGCACTTGTAATTAAATAATGTTTTATGTTGATCCTATCGCTTTCCTGAGCATGTGTGCTGGTTGCCTGATTGTTTGATTAATGCAAGGCACTCTGGGATTAAGTGACATAGTCCTGAGATTGTGGATGGGATAAACAGCTCATCTCTGGCTCGCACACCTGAGAACGTGCTGATGAATATGTTTACTTAATTAATTAGCTCTGCGAGAAGTGCACTCGTTCAGCGCAAATGTGCCTCTCTGCTCAGCTTGGCAGCCTCAAACAGAGGGAGTCGAAGGAATGGATTTCAAACACATTGGCAGGGTTTGAGTGAACATGCGTTTACCTCGAGCCCCCCAGAAAATGAACCTGCAGCACGTCATGGCTGAGACCTGCACTGTAATCAGTTCAGCTTTAAAGGCAGGTTGGTTTGTGTGTTTCAAAAAAAAAATTGGAACTTATAAGTACAACTAAAATGTGTTGATTGAAAAGAAATTCAACTGGATATTTGTCTTTGGAACAGTTACTGTATGTTGTTAAATATAGCACACATCAGTGGCAAGGTAGTGCAGCTGAGTAGCACTCCAGCGTCGAGAGTTTGAATCCCACCCCCAGTTGTATATTCTATTGGTGTTTGTGTGATTTTATTTCCCACGTGTACTCTGGATTTCCACCAGCATCCCCAAAGATCTGCATGTTAGGTAGATTGGTGATACCAAATTGGTCCCTTTGTGGGTGTGTAGATAAGAGGGATATATGGTAGACTGCTGTGATGTTTCCTAATTTGCACCAGTGCTGCCAGGATGGGCTCTGGCTTTGTGTGACCATAACAGATAGTGGTGTTGTTTAAATTCCTGACTTCTGACTTGACTTTTACATAGCAATGTTTCTCTCTTGGTGGCACAGTGGTAGCGCTGCTGCCTCGCAGTTAGGAGACCCGGGTTTGCTTCCTGGGTCCTCCCTGCGTGGAGTTTGCATGTTCCCCCCGTGTCTGCGTGGGTTTCCTCCGGGCGCTCCGGTTTCCTCCCACAGTCCAAAGACATGCAGGTTAGGTAGATTGGCGATTCTAAATTGGCCCTAGTGTGTGCTTGGTGTGTGGGTGTGTTTGTGTGTGTGTCCTGCGGTGGGTTGGCACCCTGCCCGGGATTGTTTCCTGCCTTGTGCCCTGTGTTGGCTGGGATTGGCTCCAGCAGACCCCCGTGACCCTGTGTTCGGATTCAGCGGGTTGGAAAATGGATGGATGGATGGATGTTCCTCTCTTACATCTTCTGTGGTGTCAACTCTTACTGAAAGTGTGCCTTATATGGATGGCTGGGCCTAACTAATATTTTTGGACTTGTACTTTGATGATAGTAGAAGTGCAACTAATAGATAGATGGTTAGACAGAGGGAGAGTTTGAAATGGCAATATATGATAGATTGATAGACTCAAACAATATTATAAAAGAGATAAGGGACTATACAAAAATTCATAAATAGCAAGAAGGAAGATTGTAAAATGCACATAAGGATGCTAAAAGACAGACATCAAAGTTGTAAGTAAATAAATAAATATATGCATAAATGTGAAAATTATTGATTTACAGTAGTTAGACGAAATCTCTAAGGTAATTGAAAAAAGCACTATATTATAGATAAATAGATTATTATTGTTCTGTACCAAATTGATATTTAGACACAGTATAAAATAAATACAGTATATTAGCAAATGTAAAAGTATCATTTGAGATAGATTGATAAATAGGTGTGAAAGGCATTGTATGTTATGATACACTAAATATGAAAATTTGATAGATAGATATGCACTAAAATAAATATATTAATAAATGTGAAAAGCGTTATTTAAAACAGAGATATAATAGAGGCCATGAAAGGTACTGTTTCACAGATAGACGGATAGATAAATGAAAGGAGCTATATTGAATAGATAGGGGCACTATATGATACATAGAAAAGGAAATTTATGCAATCAGGTGAAAGTTGTTGTATTCCGTAGATCCATAGACAGACATAGATGGGCAGATAGAAAATCGCATCACTGAAAGTACCCTTTCATCCATTTTTTGAAGCACTTTTTTCCATTACAGAGATCCTAGGAATGTGAAAGCATGTATATTTAAATTGTTATTTATTTTTTCAGATGGACAAATCCAGGTGCATTATTTTGAAAAGAGTGCAGTAAAGCACAAAATGTGATTTTGCTGGTTGTACAATGCAGGGCCGGTGTTGCACAGGAGGACACCCTTCATCTCGATTAGACTCACTGCCTTGTACATTAAGGACAGATGGATTGCATTTAATGAGACTGCTAGTGCCATCAATACTTGAAAGAGTTCTTCATATCAAAGATAAAGGCACCGATAGCTGAATTGTCACTTTCAAGTTTAGCAGGCGCAAGGCGGCTGGCTGTGCATCAATGTTTTTATAATTGTGCTCCTAATTGTGCATCACTCTCTCGAGGCATGTAGAAAGCCACGCTTAAAGAGTCTTTAGAGCAACTGAAGGGGGCACTTTGTAGCTTGACTGTGAGGGTTGTTAGCTTTCAAACAAATGCTAAAATGTAATTTGGCTTGCAGTGGGGCACAAGGTGAACTGTTTTTTTTTTTTTTTGTTTTTTTTTCACTTCTTTGCCTTCATTCTGAAAATGGATTGAAATCATTCCCTGCCTTCAATGCTGACGGGATTCATGTTGCCTTCAGACAGACAAAAACAGGTGTGATTTTTTTTTTTTTTTTAAAATGGTGCATTATCATCTGTGGCCTTTGCCTGCTAACCTCATTTACAATACTGTGATCCTTCAAATCTAGTCAAGCTAAAAATGTATGGCTGATCTGCGTAATGTGGGGATTTGGTTCTTTTGTACTTTTATCTTGAATCTAGGCCTATCTTCCTTTATCAACAAAATGTCATTCACTGTTCTGGTATACGGCACCTTTCATGACAGACCCAACCCCAGGCTTCATTGCATGGTCAGACGCACAGTTTTCATTTCTCCCCAGGCTAAGCAACTTGTTCAGGGACTTAGAGTTTAGTGGCTCAAATTATCAACCTTTACTCAACAGGCAAGATGTTACTGCATTCTAGGATCTTCTGGCAAGTATTAAGGTCATTGTTACCTGAAGAAACATGTTTGGAGACATTTTGTGTTCTGAAGCTGAGGAATATGAAGCAGATCTGATGAATATTTATTAGAAGTGCTTGTGGAGGTTATCAAAATACTCATTTGTATTTATCTCTTGATATATATTTGGTATCTTTTTGTTAATTACCACCGTGCATGCAGTACAATGTAAGTTACAAAGCTGGGATAAGTCTGACTTCCTGATAAATGAGACCAGTGGTGTGTTTTACATTGTGGTGCTTCTCCACTCACTGACAGGCAGTTAATGTGTTTTGAAAAGTGCTGGCAATTACTCCCAACCCCATCTGCCATACCCCTCTTTTCCATAAAATGTGGTGATCATGTCGATTATTTTTGTCAAACACTACATGCACATTGTTTCCTTAGAAACACATTGTCTTTCCCTTTGTCACCAGGTAGTTAGTTATTTTTGGTTATTTCTCTTTACATGCTTGCTCCCTATTCACAGCTCTATACTGTACAACATTTTTGAGAAGTGCAGACATTTTGATTTATTAAGTTAATGCTTATGGACTTCTTAAACGGACATGAACAACTTTGGCCTAGGCTCACTTTGAGTTGTCACCTGACAACAGTGAGTACATATTGGTAGTGGCTCATATCAGGGCCAACACAAATAAGTGCAACTTTGTTGTGATGCCTTGCTTTATTAAAGAATCTGAAAACCATATTTGCTTTCTTTGTCCTGTTTTGTATGTTTGGTGCAGTGCATCCCACTATCAAACTACTGTCGTCCCATCTGAGATGAAATTGTTTGCACAGTGCAAAAAAAGTGTTCCTTTCAACTTGTTAACCATTAAATGTGTAAAGTATAATAATACAGTATGATATGACATCACCATAAGCTTGAATTCTATAATGGATGGCTGGATGGGTACAATAAAACATGAAAGTGTATGCATAATTCTTATTTGCATTGCTGATGAGCCAGCCAGTGCTTCTGCATTAGTATACTGTTTTAATACTAAATACTAAGAGATTGTTTTAATTTCTGTTGCACAGCACTGAGTCAAGTGCCCAGACCCATCAACTTGTCGTTTCCTGGACCTGTTGAATTTAACAGTTGTTGTGACCTGTGGAGAGCCATGATTAATGGAACTTTGTGTCACTAAACGTGGGCAATCAGGCCAGTATAGTAGGAAGGTCACTAAAGGTTTGTCTAAACCACTGAAGTTATTTTATTTATGTAAATCACATTTTGCTAGCTCTTGATATGAATGGCACTATATAATATTCAGACAGGTTGATTGTTATACTGAAGATATACTGCAGATGTTGAGATTTGCCTTGTTCTTTATGTACATGGTAATGCACAGATTTTCAGTAACCTAGAGTTTCCATGCATACAATGTACTGTATTTAGTTGAGATTTGATAAACACATTATGAACGTCAGACACAATAGCAGTAATGTGTGGGTATTGCTTACATTACTAAATTAAAACATACTTCCCGCACTTCACCGCTTTCTTTTTTCATTTTCCTGTCACTCTCTTTAAGGTGGAACTTTTGCCATTGACAGCAGTTCATAAGAGTGTCCTTGCCATAGAAGTCATCTTTAAGGTGTAATTTTATGTTAATCGCAGAATAAATCAAGTGCAATTCAATATTTCAACACCAGTCCTGCGATCAAATTCAATAGTGTAGGCTCATTTGATAAATCAGAAGTTACATTTGCAATGACCTTGACTTACTCTCAGATTTACCCCTTGGTTTTTCAGTCCCGAGTATGTTATTGGCCTTATGTCATTTTCTGGAAACCTGAATACTGGATCTGATTTATAATATTTCCCAAACTGTGCAGTTTTATATCAAACATTAGAATTGAATTAAATGACAAAAAAAATGCAAAAGAATGTGATGTGGTATTTGTTACCTTTTTTTCAGTTAGTGACACACCATTTAAGTCATAATTAGAGTCGGTCCTATAATGGCAGTGAGACTCTCTTTTAATTGGGTTCTTTTTGTGAAGCTATAATCAGTTATGTGCACTGGCCAGTCACAAAGTTTCTTTCTGTGCTCCCATTTTCTAACCATAATAAATGCCTCTTTGTCCTTTTACTCTTGTAAAATCTAAAAAAAAAAATTATTTTCATCACGAGTAATTCTCATAAAGGGTGGATCTTTGAGAGTTACACATTGTGTGCATTATATAATATGAAGCCAGCGGACACAAATAAAAAATGTATATTCACATACTGCATATCTGCGGTGGGCTGGCGTCTTGCCCGGGGTTTGTTTCCTGCCTTGCGCCCTGTGTTGGATGGGATTGGCTCCAGCAGACCCCCGTGACCCTGTAGTTAGATATAGCGGGTTGGATAATGGATGGATGGATACTGCATATGCTAAATGGGTGGCACAGTGGTTCACACCATTGCCTCACATCCTGTAAACTGGGCCTAAATCCCATTTTGCTCACTCTTCCACATATCAAAGATTGGTGTGATAGGTTAACTGATGAGTGTGGCCTACAATGGACGCCCTGTCTATGGGCTGGTTTCTGCTTTGTGCCCAATGCTGCTGCAATCCCCAGTGAGCCTGAAGTGGATTAATTGGGTTCAGAGATATATGTATATATGTGTTTATATGGATACACTGTAATGTTTGCTAAATGCATACAGATGCACATATGCTGATAAACTGTACATTTTAATATGGATATGTATATGTGCATATATATATATATATATATATATATATATATATATATGAGTGTATATACAGTATGTATATATGTGTGTGTGTGTGTGTATGCAGTATATATGTGTGTGAATGTTGTGACGATGTGGGTTCTTCCTTCATGCTCCCACTTCCTTTTTGGGAGCTCTTGAACCCAATACCGTCAGTAATGTCACCAGATGAGCTGGATAATGAGAACACCAACTGAAGTAAGGAAAGGTGCAAAAATGCTTTTATTTAAAAACAACAAAACCAGTGTCCAAATAAAGTGCAGTGTATCAAACCATTAATAAATAAATAATTCATAAAAACACATGGAGGTTAAAATAATCCATTAAATCCATTAAAATACTTGCTGGAAGCAGTCCTTTCTTTAAAAACGAACACGGTGCTTTCTTCAACTGGCAGCTCCCCTGCTTCTCCCATCCTGGCTCTGCACCAGGGGAGTCACCCTACCTGCAGCTGACCTTCTTCTGTTGCTGGTCTGGAAGCCTTTCAGTCCCTGGCTCCATCAGACCGAGATTTGGGTTCCCCAGCGACCAGGGCGCTCATGCTGAGGCTTCTGACTCCCGCTGCCTTACGCGGCGAGCCAACCTCCTTTCGGTCACTCCTGCGACTCGGTCAAACAGCCCCCCGTGTGCCGGCCAAACACCTCACTGGACTCACTTTTCCCAGCTGCCTGTTCTTATGGCAAGCCTGCTGTTACTTGCTCACACCGGCTCCTTTGCTTTCTTCCTCCTTTGCAATCTTTTTTTTCTCCCCTCCGCACTTGCGTTCCTACTATATATAATGGGAACGTGGTACAGGTATGACGATTAGCAGCTCCTGGCATCAATTATGGATGCGGACAATTCCTCACCTGTGCACATAATCGAGGAAACGCCCGCAGCATGTCACGTCTGAGAACCACTCTGGCCACACTACCACACCCTCTCCATAAGCTGCGTGTATGGCAATTATTTATTTAAAACTGACCTTTTTTTCCAAGCTGCAAACCCGCTATACCACATATGTATATATATATATATATATACATATTTATTTATGCAGTAGTAGTATATAGTATATACACTTACTCAAATGGGGCCAAATTACTGTTGTAAATTATTTTAATTTATGTCTCTGAGATTAACCATTGTATCACTCTTCCATCCAGTACCATATCATAACATTCTCAAACCCGCTTAATCCAGTTGATAGTCACAGGGGATTAGAGTATGTTCTAGTATCACTGAGGGACACCCCACAATCTCTCAGGAGTGAGTTAGAATTGGCTCTTTACCTAACAGTCATGTGTTTGGGATGTAGGATGAACACATATTGAGATACTGGGTTAACATGCCATATTCACACTAACAATAATCAGGTACAGGATTTGATACCAAAACACTACAGATAAATACAGTGGAACCTCGGTTAACAAACTTAATCAGTTCTGCAACTCTGTTCACTAACCAAAACGTTCGCTAACCAAAGCAGTTTTTCCCATTGAAATTAATGTAAATACAATTAATCCGTTCCAGCCTCAGAAATTTTGTAATTTTATTTTTTTAAGGGTTTTTTGTGATGAAAAATATAGAACAAATGTATATATCATTAATACAGACAAATAAACTAGATTAAATAAAACAGCACTGTATTTACTTTGTTTGTTGTAGTTGGTGGCATAGGTAGATGGTGGAGTAAGAGGAGAAGGAAGCTACTGTTTTGAAGGGGAATCCCCCTCCATAAAAACATCGGGTAACACTGATTCGGGGTTTTTTTCACGTCGTGATTCCTTTTCTTTGGGCATAATAAAGCGATCTAATGAGATTTGTCTTTTTCTTTGCTGCAGAATTTTTCTAAAATGTGATATTGCATTGTCATTCATTATGTTATTTGCCCTATTAGCCACAACTTTGTTAGGGTGGTGCTTCTTAATAAATTTCTGCATATCATTCCACTTATTGCAAATTTCCTTTAGCTGAGCACTGGTGATTTCCTCCCTAACCTCCTCTTCCTCTGATGAATGCTCTTCCTGTAAGGCTTTCACCTGTTCTTCCTGCAAGGCAACCAGCTCTTCTGTGGTTAGTTCATCTCGATGGTCTTCCATCAACTCCTTCACGTCAGCATCATTGACCTCTAATCCCATACTCTTGCCAGTGGACACGATTTCATTCACTACTTCAGCAGAGCTCTCTGCTTCAAATCCCTCGAAGTCTCGGACACAACTTGGCCAAAGTTTCCTCCAGGCAGTTTGCAGTATATGCAGGAAGAGACCTCACTCCAGGCTTTGTCAATAAGGTTGAAGCAGTGGAGGATGTTAAAGTGCTCCTTCCAAAAAACTCGAAGGGTCAAATCAGTGTCATTAGTGATCTGGAAAAACCTGGAAAACAGTGCCTTGGTGTATAGCTTCTTAAAATTGGAAATGACCTGCTGATCCATTGCTTGCAGTAATGGAGTAGTATTGGGTAGAAGATATTTGACGTTGATGAAGTCATACTCGATATCCAGGTCTTCCACCAAACCTGGTGGATGTGCAGGAGCATTATCCATTAAGAGAAGACATCTAAGAGGAAGATCCTTTTCCTGAAGATAATTTTTGACAGTTGAGGCAAACACTTCTGTCAGCTAATCCATAAATAAGGTCCGAGTTACCCATGCCTTGCTATTTGCCCTCCATTGTACAGGCAGTTTAGACTTTATTGGACTTAAAGATGCGGGTATTTTCAGCGTGGTAGACTAAAAGAGGCTTGACCTTAAAGTCACCACTTGCATTAGCACAAAATAACAGCATAAGCCTGTCTTTCATAGGCTTGTGTCCGGGTAGTGCCTTCTCCTCTTGGGTGATGTAGGTTCTTCTGGGCATTTTTCTCCAGAATAACCCTGTCTTGTCACAATTAAACACTTGATGCGAGACGTAGCCTTCACTTTCAACAAACTCTGCGAATTCATCCACAAATGCTTTTGCTGCTGTTTCATTTGAACTTGCAGCCTCCCACTGCCTTATAACACTATGAATTCCACTTCACCAGCGAAAATTATCAAACCACCCTCAACTCGCTTTAAAGTCTCGCTCATCGGCACTTGCATTGGGTGTTTTGGTCAACAAATCACTGTGTAACTGCTTAGCCTTTTCACAAATTATTGCTTTGCTAACACTATCTCCAGCCAGCTGCTTTTCATTTATCCAAATTAACAGCAGTTTTTCCACTTCATCTAGCACTTTAGACCTTTGTTTCATTAACACAGTCACTCCTTTAGCCACTTCAGTCACCTTAAATGCCTCTTTGTTCTATAGAATTGTACAGACAGTCGATTTCGCCATATTGTATTCCTTTGCGATGTTGTGTTTCACGAATGCCATTCTCATGTTTTGCTATAATTTCTTTCTTTACTGCTACACTAACACATTTCCTACTGCCACTATTACTAACACGTTTCTCTTTCTTAGGTGCCATAACAAGTAAATACTGTATGTAAATAAAAATAGCATCAAAACTGAAAAAATAGCAAAAAATTTAGTGAACACAACACTCAGAAAAGCAATGTTTACGTCAAAGCACAAACGCACAAAACCGGTCTGTGCTTGCGTTCATTATCCAAATTTCGGTCGTTAACCAAGACAAAAATTGTTCAAAATAAAAGTTTGTTAACCAATTTGTTCGTTAAATAGTGCATTCATTAACCACATTTTCACTGTATATTGTAAAAAGGTAAGGCAGCAGACAGAAAAAGTTTTGGGGATGGCCACCTAGAGTGGTAGAGTGGCCAGACGGAAGTCACTCCTTAGTAAAAGGCACATGGCAGCCCACCTGGAGTTTGCCAAAAGGCACCTGAAGGACTCTCAGACCATGAGAAAGAAAATTCTCTGGTCTGATGAGACAAAGATTGAACTCTTTGGTGTGAATGCCAGGCATCACATTTGGAGGAAACCAGGCACCGCTCATCACCAGGCCAATATGGTGGCAGCATCATGCTGTTGGGGATGTTTTTCAGCGGCAGGGACTGGGAGACTAGTCAGGATAAAGGGAAAGATGACTGCAGCAATGTACAGAGACATCCTGGATGAAAACCTGCTCCAGAGCGCTCTTGACCTCAGACTGGGGCAACGGTTCATCGTTCAGCAGGACAACGACCCTAAGCACACAGCCAAGATATCAAAGGAGTGGCTTCAGGACAACTCTGTAAATGTCCTTGGGTGGCCCAGCCAGAGCCCAGACTTGAATCTGATTGAACATCTCTAAAGAGATCTTAAAATGGCTGTGCACCGACGCTTCCCATCCAACCTGATGGAGCTTGAGAGGTGCTGCAAAAAGGATAGGTGTGCCAAGCTTGTGGCATCATATTCAAACAGACTTGAGGCTGTAATTGCTGCCAAAGGTGCATCGACAAAGTTTTGAACAAAGGCTGTGAATACTTATGTACATGTGATTTTTCAGTTTTTTTATTTTTAGTAAATTTCCAAAAACCTCAAGTAAACTTTTTTCACGTTGTCATTATGGGGTGTTGTGTGTAGAATTCTGAGGAAAAAAATGAATTTAATCCATTCAATCCATTTAATCCATACTTTCTGGATGCACTGTATATACACACATTCAAAAGCCTACACTGTTGAATGTATTTGGGGATTTTTGTGTTTGTGGGGTTCCTGCTTCTCTAGCTCCCACGAATTGTCATTGCAGTTGCTCACACAAAAGCGAGCTAACAAGTTAATATCAGGAATAAAATGTAAACATACACAAAAAAAACTGATGGAAGCAAGCTTAAACAAATTAAAACCAGGAATAAAATGCAAAGCCATACACAATTAAACTTGATAAGACACAAAAGTAAAATTAAACAAAGTAAGACCAGGAATGAAATGCATCAGTAATGCAGCAAAAGTTAGCTTTAACAGTTTGAAACCAAGAAACATTGATAGACCTACACCGTAGAACACAGTAATGTTACCCAAAGACAAGCTTGAATAAATCAGTCTTAAGCAGCTTTTTAAAAATGTCCGTGGTGTCCACTGATCTCAAGTCTACAACAAGAAAGTTCCACAATTTAGGGGCCATAGCCTTAAATACCCAGTCTCTTTTAGTATTTAGTCTGGTGTGCAGGACGTCTAAGAAACCCTGATCAGAGGACATCAGAGACCTACACGTGATACATGGCTGCAGTATTTCATTAATATAGGTTAGGGTTTGACCATGTAGGGCTCTAATAGTGAGAACCAGCATTTTAAGCTGAACTCTAAATTTCATGGGAAGCCAGTGAAGAGAAATCGGAATGGGTGTGATGTGAGAGCTTTTAGATGATCTAGTCAACCTTGCAGCAGCATTCTGAACCAGCTGTAGGTGATCCAGTGACAATGAGTGTAAGTATGTGAACAGAGAGTTATAGCAATCAAGACAAGTTGACACAATTGCATTGTTTGTCATCTCCAAATGTGTTTGGGAAACAATCTGCCTGAGTTTAGCTATGCTCCTGAGGTGAAAGAAGACAAGACGTTTGAGTTTTCCAGACTGTCAATTATTGTCTTCCACAAGCACTTTGGTTGCCTCAAATGTCTGTGTAAACACAGCACCAAAGCAGTTGTTGAATTGCTCAGACATGAAAACTCTACTCCTCACATATCTTAAAACATTTTATGTTTAGACTCTTAGCTTAGATTCACAGATGCTGTAAATTAAATGTTTAACTAATGGAGTCCCTCTCCAAATTTGATCTAAGAGCTAACAGCACTGGAGAGATGTAATCCTTGACTACAGGAGATACCGTTAATCAAACCTTGGATTCCCAGCTGAATGTGTGTCAATGGCAGAAGCTGTCCACTTGTAGAGTTGGTGGATGAAAAACATCCTTCCAAAGTCAGAGGTCACATACAGTATATACAGTACAAACTCACATATAGAATGATGTTTCAGCCTCTGAATTGTAAGTAACAATTCTTTTGATGGATACAATTGTGTGAAACATTTCAAAGATTATTTTACACTCTACACAAAATCAATGTTTAACCTTTCACAAGCAGGAATGGACATTCGTCTTGTTTGTTGCATGTAAGTAGCAGGATTATTTAAAGTGTGCTCCCTGAAGGTAGTCCTGAAGTTTAGCTTTATTCTGAACTTTTCTCAAAATATTTTACAAGATACTGCATGGTCAGTGATTGCTCCATATAGCACAGGTTTACTCACTCAGGCTAATTCAACATAGGCCATAACTAGCACACAAGTCAAAAAGACTTTATATAGTCTCCTTCTGCAGCTGTCTCCATCCTCAGGTGTTCTAAAGGTACAGAGGTGTACTGCATATGGAGCATGTAGGGTGGCACTCTGATAATGCTGCTGCTTCACAACAAGGAGGCCATGGCTCATGTCCTTGGTCCTCCCTGCAAGGAGGTTCTGCTCAAGCTTTATAATGCACTGGTGAGGCCTCATCTGGAGTGCTGTGAGCAGTTTTAGTCTTCAGGCTACAAAAAGGACATAGCAGCGCTAGATAAGGTCCAGAGAAGAGCAACTAGGCTGATTCCAGGGATACAGGGGTTTAATTATGAGGAAAGATTAAAAGAGCCAAGCCTTGTCAGTTTAAGCAAAAGAAGATTAATAGGTGACATGATTGAAGTGTTTAAAATTATGAAGGGAATTAGTGCAGTGGATCGAGACTGTTACTTTCAAATGAGTTCATCAAGAACACGGGGACATAAATGGAAACTTGTTAAGGGTAAGTTTCGCAAATAAATTAGGAAGTTTTTCTTACACAGAGAAACACAGACACATGGAATAAGCGACCAATTAGTGTGGTAGTCACTAGCAAAGCACTCACAAAACTAGACTTGATGTTATTTTGGAAGAGTTAAATGGATAGGAACAGTGAGTATGTTGGGCTGATTGGCATGTTCTCATCCAGATTCTTCTAATGAATGTTCAGCATGCTCAAGGATTGTTCCTGCTTTGTGTCCAGTGCTTGCTGGGATAGACTCCAGCTGCCACGTGACCCCGCTTAAGATAATGCAAGTTTGTAAGATGAATGAATGAATGGATGGATGATGATAGTGTGCACAGTGAGTCCAACATGGAGTCTTTACCATCTGTCCTGAGGTGTTGGATCAAGTGACTTAGCCATTATGTAACACATAAAATATTTATGTAACCTCTTTGTTTACCCTGCACACATAAACACACATCAGAAAAGCACCTGCAAATGAGTAGAGTAGTGACCAAATGAGCTAAAAACAGTTCTTACACCTGACAGGGATAGCAAGACGAGATAATAGGTGCATGCCAAGGAGTGTGCGATGTTTAGGATCTTGGGTGCTCCTTTAAGTGTAAAATTGAAATCTCAGTCACAGTAGAGCTTTGGCTCTGTCTCAGTTGATTGCGCAACCTTTATACTGAAGACAAGTCATAAAAAAGTAAAATGCACCATATGCACTCAGTCTGGCTCAGATGAGTGTCGCCCACTGGGAGAGCTGGCCTCTATCACATAATTTATTACGCTGTACAGTATATGTATGCTAGTTCTCAAAGTGACACATTTCCTAAACAACATCATGACTCAGGATGCAGCCTCACAGTCTCATAGTGGTGACTCCCTGTTTCTCTTCTTTACAAAGTCCAAAGCTCTTTGGCAAACGAAGTCAATCATTGCTTTACCATGGCGGTAATCAGTGGCATTCCCTGAATAAAGAGCCCTTTTTGCACAGCTAAAAACCTTGTGACTGCACGTGCATCAAGCTGTTCTTACAAATCAGTGGAAACAAACCTCTCATTCGATGGCATGTGGGAACCACAAATCCCCAGAGGTCAATTAAAAGGATTTTTAGCCAGAAGGGCGTGCGCATATGTATATGTATATGTGTGTGTGTGTGTGTGCATGTGTGTGTGTGTGCGCACTTAATACCTTCAAAGCAATCTCACAATGTTACCCTGTTGCTTAGAATCAGAGCATTTGTAATGCTTTTCATCTAAATGTGACAGTATTGTCAGTAGCTGGATGTGAAGTCTTATTTTTTTGTCTGTTATAACCATCTTAACGGAACAGCAGCTGAAGGAAACCTTTTGTTAAGTTATTATTATGGAAATGTCCAGCAGCATTCCCATCACCCACATGAGCCTAGTGCTGAATTTCCACGTACTGGAACTCCAGGCATATGATTGCAAGTCGACATGGCACCAGGTAGCTCACAACACTTGGATCCCTGCTCGATTTTAGCTGAGTTGTGCATTGTCTCCCAATGTTTGCCCCTCCTAGATGCCTGCCTTGCTTCTGCAGTCTAAAGACCAAGTTATGAAGTGGATTGGCCCAGTGTGACCGTGCCCATGTGTTATTATATCACATCTCCTTGAAGGAGACTGGCACAGTGTCATTTATGGCAGTTTATTGAGAGTTGTCCTGTCCATTTTCAAACCTGCTTAATCCAATTGTTGAGGGGCTCAGTGTTGTTTACAGCAGGCTAAATAGCAAACCAGGCACCAACCCTGGATGGGGTGCCAGCTCAGTGGACTAATACATATCTTTGAGATGTGAGCAGTGCATCAAGGAGCAAAATAAACACATTTTTAACGTGGCATAGCTCCAGAGACATAGGTTTAGTTTTCATGTTCTCCTAGTGTTCATGCGAGTTTTCTCTCAGCACTCATGTTTTACCCAAATGTTACATTGATTGTTCCCTTTATATCGACCTTATGCGAGTAATTGTGAGATGTGAATGAGTATATCTTCTTACAGGGTAGGCCCTCTCAGGATACACTAAAGCCACACTGCAATCCTGAATTGAATTAAGCAGGCTGATATACTAAATGAATGGTTCCTAAAGGTAAAAAATTTTGACATGGGCATCAGTAGGCCTGGCGCCCTAGAAACCAAGTTACCCAAAGTATTCTATAACATTTCAGTAATTATTTACCACTCTGATGCTGATCTTTCTGATCATAAAATAGGTCATTATGATAGCAATTGGCGAGAAGAATTCATAATTATTTGCAGAATTACAGTATTTGAGAGTTCCTCTGGAATGCTTCTTTCTCTTGCACGATTTGGCTCAAAAACTAATCAGTACATCGTCATCTCATAACAAGCTTGAGTTTCGAGTTTTATATTTTTCCGTCCAGCCATTAGCTGTAGACCGTCCTCAAGAAACACAGACACACACACACAGACAGATACACACCTATCATCAAGATATCAATGTATCATCGGACCCTAAAATGTCGAAATCCATTAAAGACCGAAATTTTTGACGATTCTGAAGCTTTTGCCCGACCCCAACCACCCCCAAGACGATAGGTTTATGGTGTGGGAGTCACTATTTTTAATTTTACTTCTTCAAAGAATTGTTCTAAAATAGTGAGCCCACTTTCTGTTCCTTGTAGAGGGGACTACCAGCTAGCTGGGGGGACTTTAAGTTGCAGGCTTTTAAATATTGCCAAAAGGCAAGTGTGGACGCAGGCTTCATTTCCTCTATCTGTCCACGCAACAGTAACTTTCCACAGATACTAGCAACCCCATCTTCAGCTCCATGGATGTTGAAACTGCTGTGCGGCCAGATGGCAGACATGAGACTTGGGCCTATTCTGGCAGGATGGGAATTGCAGTTGTCAGTGTCAGTAAATAAGAAATACTGTATCAGTGGAATTCTGCAAGTGCAAATCAAAGCGGTCTAATATCTTCACCTGCTTTAATCATTTACTTTATTTTATTTTTTTTAATTCCCAGTTTCCCAGTTTAAGGAGCTCACAGGCACCAACTTGACTGTTTAGACTACTCTATACTGCAGTAAAGGAATTGGGCCTTCACACTAAAGCAGAGCTTTTAAACACCCCACAGTAAATATATCCCACAATTGTGAAGGCAATATGTACGATTAAAAAAAAAAATCCTTTAATCACATTTGTATCCATCTTGCACAACAATAAATCAATTTGCATTTGAGTGGAGTGTCAGCCCTGCGGCTGATTAGTGTGAGGATGTGATCGAATTAATGGTAGCCTAGTTTGTCTGCTGAGGTCACTGCCATTAGCCTCTGTATGCGCCTCATCAAACAGAGTGTCAAGAAGTGTTCAGCATGGGGAGAGCCTGTAATAAGCTCATCATAGAGAACTTTGTCAGCACCCATATCCATATTTGCCTCCTTCTACATTTTGTAGTATGACTCTGCCCAGCTATACCTCCCCAGTGTCAACATGTTTAAGGGACCAGAAATATAAAAACTGATTACATAACACAATTTATGCTGGTGCACACCTCTGCTCTTTAAACAAGTTCACTTCATGGAAAGGCACTCTCCGAGCTTTTTCCAGTTCACCAGGAGGGGTCAACACAGAAGCTTAAACCTTCTTGAGAATTGGCACTTTACCTTCAGTGTTCGTTTTTGTGATGTAGGAGGCAAGTGAAGCCCCCAGAAAAATCTCATGAAGACAGTTTGGTAATCCTGACAAGAGTAAAGTAAAATTGAGAACATGGGTTCTGTTATTAGAGAGTTGGTGAATATCTTGAAGACATTCTGAGACACACAAGTGGCCAGTATAGGTGGGCCAACTAAAGGGTTACATGGTCATGGCATTTTGTGCTGTGCGTCAGTCAGATTACTGAAAGCTGCACGCTGCCGTGACTCCACAAAGTGAATGCTTATTTTAGAGGAGTGAGTGGATCTTCTGGCACTAGGCAAATAAATCTGTTGTTCTGTACAATGACATGACCACACATACTTTTCCCTGGTGTAATTGCATTTGTCACCAGCATATTTTGGAGGTTGCACACATTCTAGTCCACTGCCTCTAGGCTTTAAATACACCATACAGAAAACCTTAAAGCTGCAACACCTTGCAGCTGACACCATGATCAATTATATCCACTAATGCTGAGGGGAAATTATTCTGGTCTGCATTAGTATAAACTGCTGTAGACTTCATATAACACACAAAAGTTGAAAGTGAATAATCCAAAATGGCTCTGTAAGTTCAATATGTTCAAGTGTGACAGTTTTATGCCTTGTACTGTGTTACAGAACATAACACTTATTCCAATTATTGACTGCAAGTTACAAAGATGGATTGTGATGTAGCGGTCTGGTGCCGCTAAGATTCACACCGTCAAGGAGATGGTGATTTATTTATTTTTTTTAGTGGAGATTCCAGGGACGCACCCAGCCTTGGCCCAACCCTCACGCACTCACAAACAGAGACAATAAGCCACCGGAAATAAAACAGCAAATAAAGAATGTAGAAATAATAAATGAAAACAACTATCCCACCCCAGTTCCCCTTAAGGCAATGTACAATCAACACGAAAACAAACCACAACAATAACCGCACACAGTAAAGTCCTTGAAAAAACAGCAACTGATGTAATGTAAAGATGAAGGTAAATAGTTCAGAAATCCGCACATTGAAGGGTAATGTAAAGATAGTCCTACCGGTAGTTCCTGAAATGGTGAAGATGGGTGGATGGTTCACGAGCGCTCCTTTCTTCACAGGATGGCCGTAAATCCACATACGATCCTCATGTAACAGGCAGACAGTAGACGATCCAGACCCTGACCCAGAAACGATCCAGGACAAAATTGAGGAAGCACAGGTATCATAACGGAAGATGACAGACAGGAACTTTAGACATGAAACACAAAATACTTTTCTGTTTTTTTGTAACATTAGCCCCCTTTTAAATTTTGTGCCAGCCTCTTTGTACCCAACAGCCCCTGCACCCTCAGCAGATGGCCAATCAGAGCCACTGCAGGGACTGCTGGGAGTTGAAGTTTCAAGCACCGCTACAGTGATCAACAGTGTACTGTGAACATTCCCCCTAAGAACTCCCCCATACTTCATGTCTAAGTTCATTTCCAGATTTGCCCACCACAGTCAAACCAGCGCTATACCTGTAAGGTCATTACCGGCCCAGATCATTCTAGAAACCACACAGCTCTCTATTTACAAGAATATTCAGGTTTAAGAGGGGGAAACCACATTTTCATCTTTGTGTTAACTGATCTTTATTTTTATATAGTACATGTTTCATAATATCATAAGCATTTTATATACTCTAAAAAATATATAGTGGAATGTATTAAACATTCTCATATTTACTTGGTAGCAGTGCGATCACCGTGACTCACAGAACCCCATTAAACCCTTTTGGAAGAACTGCTCGTCCGTAAATTAATTTGGGCAAAGGGGTGAATATTCAGAGAAAGCATAAGTTACAAGCTTGTCTGCAGATGGAGGCGACAAAGATCCAGAGCGACGACTAAAGTAAGGTGGAAAGGATTCAGATCTGGGCTGACTTCATACAGTATAATGAGAAATATTCTGTTGTTTTCATACAAGTTATTTGGACTGTTACATTTCATAGCGAGCTCTGACAAACTCAGGTACTGTGATATTTGGGTACTGTGAAAAAACGGCCTTACACCTCTGACTTCAGAAACTGTTTTAATGCTGGACAGGTTTGATCAGACTGAGCAGAAAAAGCAGGAGGACTGGAGATTTTTGTGAATTTGCAATGATGAAAAAGGGAGCACGGTATAATTAAAAGTAAATACGTGATCCAGGCATTGAATTGTGGACGGAATTTGTCCATATCACTGCCCAGGAAACAGACATAACTCGACAACAGACATAATTCACTCTGTACAAATGTCTTTTTGATGATTCATTCTTATTGTTGGGAACTTCATAGGAGGAATCAAGGCCTATTCGTGAAAACTGCTCTATCCAAATATTAATGTCTTTAAATATAAACCTATGGCACAATCCAAGCAGGTCGGACCTCCTCTTACTGCCACCTACAAGTCTGTATTGCCAGTAGCTGCTCTTTGGTATCCAAGCCAAAAGTTTTTATGTGTGTTGGAGTAGTTGTTGTTTGATTTTATAATATTTATTTTATTAAATTTTTTGGAGCTTCTGTCACATGTTATTTCCCCTTGGGGACAAATAAATTATTATCTATTCTCATTCTATTCTATCTATTATCTGTACTGTAAATGACAATAATATCAGCAAGAGAGTACAACACTTCCAAAAAGCAGAATAAATTTGAGAAAGTATTACAGTTTAAATTGTATAATTTACAGAATACAGTAGAAGAGAGCTTAGAATGGAATCATGAGACATACAAAAAGAACAAACTTAAAGAAACTGTAGTAACTTATAAATGCATATGTAAGGGTAAATCAAAAAATAAAAGTCAATTTGAAAATAAGAAAGAAAGAGAGAGAATGAACAAACTTTATTTGTCCCCAGGAGGAAATTTGGCTTTTTACAGAAGCTCTTTAAATAAATAAATACATAAATAGATTGATAAGTATGTAAGTAAGTAAATAAATAAATATACACACATTTTGGTCTGAACACACCCTGGAATGACTATAAAGTATGAAACTTTAAAAGAAAGAAAACTTCTGACTTGGCAGTCCCAATGAGGCATCATGGAGATGTATTGCTGTTGGTATAATGGAGCTCTAGTAGTGTTTCTTGACACACTTCTTCTGATGAATAATTCGTTGGCTGAAAGTCTTCAGTGTTAGTGATTGTTTGAAGATTTCTCAGAATCAGGGGGTTGACATGATCAGGTTGCTTGGCTCTATTGCATGTGTCAAGATTATGAATTAGATTAGAAGCGTAAACTATTTGGGAGTGGATTTTTAATTGTTGTGGTAGATATGAATTTAATGCTAGTAGCAACACTATTACGTCCAACAGGAGGTGCCATCAGATGGACAAGAAGCTTTTCAAAGCCCAAAACTAAATTGTGCAGAGCAGTGGTCTCTTTGCCTGAGTCAAGATCCACTGGATGTTGCTGAACTCATTTTCTGGAGAACTATTACTTTGGATCTCAGTTTTTAGTTTACTGCAATGAAATTTTGATTTCACATTGATGCTGACATTTTAGTTTACATTTGCCACAGTGATCATTGGTCACAAGACGTGTGACATCACAATCCTTACACTATAAAGTACATCATCTTCCATGTTTTTGTATTCTTCCCTGAGTCAGCTTTTGCTTTATTTTGACTTTTGGCCTCTTGCAAACATTACTGTGGCTTTGATTTTTGTGTGGCTATTTGTTTATGGAGCAGGATCTTTTTTGCCCACCAAAAATGAGCTTTACCTATTTTTGATTATGCTTTCTTGCTCAGCATTTTTATCTCCTGACCCTTTTCCAACTGCCCTTTTCAGGGCAAAACCAGTTTTTTTTGCACAGGCATGATGGTAATCAGTGACATGCAGCAATATAATGCCAATTATTGTACTAAGGATGTGACCTCAAACAAATACAGCCTAGGAGCTAACCAGTGGTTGAACATAGTGTGTGAGATAGTAGTCAAAGAGCTGGGCAGGACAGGAGCTGACATCAGGAAGAAGATAGCCAAGGGACCTGTGATAGAGCTCAAGGCAGGAATTAGGCTGACGAGTGTAGTCTAATAGTTGACCTTTGGTAGAAGATGCAGTAACTTAGGACTTGATCTTGGTAAGTAGATGGATTAAGAGCTGGACAAGAAATAAGTTAGCTTAGGAGCTGAAATCATGAACCTCTGGTGGAATGCAGCACAGGAACAGACCATAGGAATAACAGAGACTAGGATGTGATAACCAAGGATTATGTACTGTATGCTTGCCCTAACCTGACAGTGTAGGCGCATCTAGAACTGCTAGGTGAAGGTCCTTATTGAAGGCCAAAGGACTTTAATATGCCTCCCTAGTCCCATGAAATGTTATGTTTGATGTATCTAGAAGGAGTAATGGACCAGGGCTTAAAAGTTGTCAATAGACAAGAGTGCTCAGAGCTGGGAGGTAGAGTTGGATCAGGTCTCAACTGGTAGAATCAAATGAAGGCCAGACTGGGATATAAGGAGAGTGAGAACATACTGTGGGAAAGTACACCAGACATCCACCATGGTGGGCAAAGTAGGCAGAGATGGACTAGGCCTTTACTCAGTCTCCCTTTGTTGTTCTTCTGTGTTGCTCGCTATTGGAAAAATAATTCTTGTTATTAGTTTGGCCTACTCAGTCTTAATTTGTGTTCAGGGTCAAGTTGTGAACACCCCCTCATTTTACAAAGGCTAATGAGAACTGAATCGCTTTAGTTCAAGTGAGATATGATGTAGGCATAGAAAAGCATTTCTGCTAACAGAATAGGAAGATTGGTCAGATTTGACAATACAGATGATTAAATGGAGCTTTAAATACATTTGAGATGGGAGAGACAAAGCTCTGGCCATTGTCAATGATACCTCCAAGGCTCATTCTAGAGATGGCTTCAAGGTTGGCGATTTTCCTGCTGTGGGTCATAATGTCAAATCAGTTAAAGTGGTGACAATAGATAGATAATGAGATTAACATGGTAGGAGTACTGATAAGTTTGGAATAAATCCGAATTGCCTAGCAAATGTTCTGTGCCTCAATCTTGAAAAAACTGAAGTTACTCTGAATATACTAAACTGAAGAAGAAAAGCGGACTTGTGAGTAATTTAGTGCTAGTGCACGGCAAATATAATAAATCACACACTTAGGGGAAATTGCAATTTTGTTACCTTTAAACAGAACTTTAGAACTCTTTAGACCAGTGCTTCTCAGCCACTGAGGTGGGTCACGGGCTGCCACCAGTGAGTCAGGAGTTGCTATTGTTTTTAATGGTATTGGGTTCCAAAATGAGTCACGATTCACCAAGGGACATGGTCTGTGATGATCGTGCTTGATTCACCAAGAGGGACCACCCATCACTGGTCAGTCACAAAGACATTTACATGGTAAAAAGTTGGTTGCGACACCAGAAATGTGTAGAAGCGCTGGTCTAGAGGTCAGGCCAGCTAAGCTTTAAGATATCGTGTGAACAAAAAAAAAAAAACAAAATTAATGTTATATATTTTTCATTAGACAAACCTTTTATTTAAGGGTTTCATGTTTGTATTTGGATTCATTAGGTGATATCCCTCTACATAGGCTATGTAGGTGATGTCCCTGTCATTTCTCCCCATTAGACAAGGGTACCAGTCTGTTGACTTCTGTAAGAGTTGTTTTATCTTTATTTATTTTTTTGTTTCATTTTGATATGTACTTTTTATGGCTTCCTAATAGCTGTTATCTAATAAGATCTCAGAACAGGCTTCCATTTTTACCTGGGGGCACTGGAAAAGATCTATTTTGCTTTTCACTTTTTAATTGTTTTCATTGATGACAGGAGTCTGAACATGAATAGAGAGATGAATGGTTGGTAAATGACCCTAACCCTTGAGCTTCCCCTTCAAAACACTGGGTTGCCAGCTATGACAAATGATAAAGGCATGCACCAATATAATGCTAATTATTTTACTAAGGATTTGACCTCCAGAAGAACGTAGCCTAGGAGCTGGTCAGGCAAAAACAGAGCATAGAACGGGACCTCAAAAGATACAGCCTAGGAGCTAACCAATGGTTGAACATAGTGTTTGAGATGGTAGTCTAGGAGATGGGCAGGACAGGAGCTGACATCAGGAAGAAGATAGCCAAGGATTTGACCTGTGATACAGCTTAAGGCAGGAGTTAGGCCGACGAGTGTAGTTGACCTTTTGTAGAAGATACTGTAACATAGGACTTGACCTTGGTAAGAAGATAGATTAAGAGCTGGACAAGAAATAAGTTAGTTCAGAAGTTGCAATCAAGAACAACATGGCCTAGCAGATAACCTCTGGTGTAACGCAACACAGGAACAGACCATAGGAACAACAAAGACTAGGATGTGACCTTGGGAAGAAGATAGCTAAGGAGTTGACTTCATTAAAAAGTAGAAGTGGTGTAAAACTAACTATGAGATAACATCTGAGCTCTAAATATCTTTCTGCTGTCCAGTGGCTATATGGTTTCTCCCAGAGCTCCGAATAGGCATAAAGTAATTTATAGTTTAAAAAATCTAAGGAGTGTTGGCCTGCTTGATTCCATTTACGCTTGCTGATGTACTGTGTGCTCAAAGTCAGCACATGCATTTGTGCTTTCTCAATGCGCATGTTTTTCTAGTCAGGGTTGCCAGTTCAAAGTAAATTTATGGTTGCCAGATTCCACCACGGACTATTGAAAAGACATTTTGGGCTTCTCAGCAGTTTCACACAGCAGTAAGTAGCTTCACTTGGTCCTGATCAAGACGTTCATAAGGATGGAAGTTCTAAGGGAATCACTCGTTTTGTTTCAGCTGCCTTGGGTCTCCTGAAAATGAGTGTTAATCTTTGCCAAGAGGCTAGACAGAATTTCATTTCTTGGTCTAGCACGGTGTTTATAGATTTTTCATAAACCCTCCAGAGAAAGCCAGGAGGAGGATCCTTGAATCTTGGTGCTGGCTAATTTGTTTTCAATAGGTTTCAATCAATAAAGCACGGTCATAGGAAGGAGAAAAGTGCACAAGTAATTGGCTCAGATAAATCACTTTGCACTTCAAAAGCAGTCTTCTCAGAGATGTACTACAGATGATCATTGGATTTTTAATAAGAGTATAATTGCAACACCATGGGAACGGAGCTGATTCAAGAAGTCTAAGCGGCAGGGCACCTCCTGAGAGTTGAGAAAAGCATAAATGCAGCACACCTTGTGCATCAACTGACTGATGATCTTCATGTTACCAAGGATCGTTAACCTTTCTGGTACAGATTTCTTGCTATTAATAAAGAAAAATGTTTAGCTAAAAATAAATCTGGTAATAAAGCAAAGGCAAGAGCTCCACAGACATATTTCACTCACTGCCTTTTCTGTCCATCTACTAGGCCATTTGTTTCACCAGCATATCCCAAGGCTCATGGAGAGCTGGAGCCTGATTGGTAGGAATGGATCTGCCCTGGATGAGATGTTAGTCTCTCACAATATACTCACAACAGATTTAGAGTTGGGAGCTGAGCAAAGAGGGTGTTTTGGATTAGGGAAGAAGACTAAAACCTAATGACCCAGGAGGGATGCACACATGAATATGAGGTCAGATTGGGGTTTGAGAAAAGAAAAGCAACCCCACCTTGGAATCGGGTAGGAGTGTTAGAATGGCTGCCCCTTTACTGTTTTCATCCTTGTGTCAAACTTAATGAATCCTAGGGCCATGAGAAGTTGTAGTCTGTCCTGGGAGGGTCATAAACAAAAGAAGGATCAACTGCACAAGGTACTAGTTCCAAAACTGCTTAATATTAATCTCTTGAATCGCTTTATATTATACATTGATTGAAAATACTTTATTTTTTACATAAAAATAAGTGCAGTTTCTTTTTGCTTCACTCTGTACTAGGCCTTAGCAGCTATTTCTCAGTGACACAGAATGAGCCTTAATTGAAATGCTTCAGCATGACATTACTACAATTAAATTAAGTATGAAATTGGCCATCAGTGGAGGCGTTTGGTTTCTGCATTATCGTGTTTCAGCAGTTACTCTACAGTTGTCCTTTTATAATATTTGTTTCCTTTCTTATCACTGAGAATGCATGAGTAAATATGTCAAACAAGATGTCTCATGATGATGATGATGTGTGGCAAAGCCTGTTCCCCAGTTTTAAAATGTTACAATTTATCTGATCTGATGGCATTAATTTTGTTGCTCTTTCTATTCAGTTGAGCTCAGGTATTCATTTCAGACAGAGTTGGATTACCCTTTACATGGCCGTAATATTCTCCCCATGATGTATCTTCTTTATTATTCTCACACTGTCCATCCACATCTATAGGTTTTAGCAGGGTACTCCAAACTCTGTTTTTGCTTAATCCATGCTCTGAAGGAAATTACCAAAGTGAGACAAATGTGCACCATACTGTACTGCAGAAATGCCTTTGGACAGGCATTTGAAGAAATGCAGACCAGAAATCACTTAAGCAAAAATTATTTTAATATCTATATTTCATATGAATGGTTCACAGCATGCAAAAAAGCAGGAAAATAGAGGCAAAATTCAAGCAGTACAAAAATACTGAAGCTAGAAAGCACAATGTGAGAGCACAGCCCTCTTAGTCAGTGTTACCAAGCAGCATGGAAAGGTGGAAAGGAGAGGCAGAGTCGAGCCCATGCCAACACTCTAGTGCAGCCTATGGCTATATCCACACTACTACATTTTCATTGAAAAATGGCATTTTAAAATGAAGACTGTCTCTTTCCACACTAGCATTTCTACCTTGTTTGCTAAAGTATTGCCATCCACACTAAAATGACCAAAAACACGTATGATGTAGATATTCACCTACTCTGGGCACGCTTTTATCGGCAGAAAGACGCTATGTAGTGTAAGTGGAAGGTGAAGGACTATGAGATAAGCATGAACAAATCAAAATAGAGTCTGTGTTTTCAAAAGTCTACATTCTTACCCATGCTCATTGCAACACTGAACCAGCATTTTCAAAAGTCTTAATTTTCAAGGTGGGAAAAACGCCAGGGTGGTGTGGACAGAAGATGAAAATGAAGACTAATGTCAACATTTCTTAACAACAGTGTAGTTGTTGGGTATAGCCTAAGTTGGCAACCTTGCAGCAGAGTGGGACTTTGTTTAGACCCGTTACTATTTGGATTGTTTGCAGGTTACACTGATATAAGGGGAATGCTGGATAGTAGATGGATAATATATTGTAAGCTTTTTTCAGAATGTGGAAATATGAATTTCACAGTCTGCTTTCTCTGTTATAGGTACTGACATTTCTCTATGGCACAAACCTCAATAAAATAAGACAGATTTATATACAATAAATAAAATCTGTATTTTTTTTCAATAATTACGTCAGTATATTTGCTTTTATAAATGTGCCACGGCTGCTTGGCTGATCCACTTTGTGCCTCATTGTGCTGCCTTCATCATACTTGTTGCCAGGAATCAGTAACAGCCTTTCCTATAATTAGAGTAGATTGCTTTGATAGCAGCAGCTAAATGGATAAGGCGTTGCAGTGACCTATGTTAAAGTCCCAGCCTCCTTTTCTGTCACCTGCATTGTGCTTTTTTTATGAACTTAAAAGAACATGTCACCAGAGAAATGACTGGTTATTACCCAAAAAACAGAAATTGAGATGCAATTAAAAAAATGAGGAAGTCATAACAAAATTAAGACGAACAGCTAAAACCCATTTGAAAGAGGACACTGTTGTTAGTATAATATTTTTATAATGGTGGCTAAACAAGTGAACTACAGCATAAGAGAACTGCATAGGCAACTTGGTAAGGATCACCAAGAAGGGGAACCCTTCCTAGATGGCTTTATAAGGGGTGCAGGATGGAAATGGGAGTGGCAGGAGTGTCACCTTGACACTTTGTGTGACCTCGCACCAGTGACCACTGCATAGAGAGCCGCACAATCATTGCTCCTAGCTGTTTCCAGATAATCCTTACGCATAAGCATAAGATTTCGGCTTTGGTGTCTTGTCATGAAAACACACCACATGGAAGAGTTCTTTGAGACTAACATAAGGCATTTTCCCACTGCAGGAACTTAGTTTTCAGGAACAAATTAGTTCCTGTAAGATATAGGCCCGGGAACACTTGTGGTTCCTGGCCACGTTCGTGTTTTGCGTTCCGACTATACACAAGAGGAGCCGTGTATAGCAAAATATGTGACGTGCAAAGAATAGTGATGCAGTGTGAAGTGAGGTGCATTCGGGAGTTCACGTGAGACCACCGACCGCATTGCTTTCATGCTATGTATGGCATGGTGCACAGTGGATGCAGTGTGAAGTGCAGTGCAATTGAGAGTTCACAAGGAATCCCCCGTACCTTCTTGCTTTGAAGCAATCACAACTTCACGGGGGAGATTATTGCTTCAGTGCGTTGCAATCAAGTGTCCATTAGGCATGTTCCATTAGTGGACAATACAAGGTATAAAAGGTAAGGCTGTTCTATCCAAAACTTAAATCTGTGGTATAATCTGAGCAGATTTGACCACATCTTGCTGCCACTTGCACAACTTGTTATTGACAGCAGAAGCTCTCTGTTATCCAAGCCAGACGTTTTTATGTGTTCTTGGGAGTTGTTGTTTGCTTTAATTTTATTTATTTATTTTGGAGCTTTTGTAAAATTTTAATTTGCCTTTTGGGAAATGCCTGGTTGTCTGTCTATGGTGCAACCCACCAAGATGTCAGCTGTGAAGCGCGATGCTGTGCAATCGGGAGTTCACAGAGGACACCTGCACCTTATTACTTCATAGCGATTGTGACTTCAATGGGGTGATTATTGCTTTAGTGCGTTGCATGCTGTGGCACGCCAGGTAGGGGTCTATGAGGAGCGATAAGGTGCGAAGTGCAGCACTCCATCTTCACTGATAACTCTCCAAAGTCCAGACTACCAACAGATTTATAAGATGGCACCACTGCTTGTGGTCAGCCGATCAGCACAATTCATCACCTGAGCCCCACCCACGACAGTTCCTGAATGAATAAAAAATACTTTGCCTGGAGCAGAAGCTAAAAAAAAGTGCCAGGAACAACAAACAGCCTGAGTTCCTGTAGTGGGAATGCTACAAAAGTTTCTAAAATGTCCCTGGTTCCTGAAAAAAAGTTCCCCTGTGATGGGAAGGCTCTTATATTCAAGTGATGGCAGGGTGACATTTAAAGACTGCCTTGAAAAGTTCTAATACATTGATACAGTAGCCTGGTGTTAAACATATAATAGAAAATAAGATAAAAGAAGAAGTCCACAAAGTCTTGGCTTAGAATTAGATGTCAGTAGTCACTTTATTGGCAGATCTAAGGGTAACTGGGCTACCCTAAATTGTCGTGTGATGAGCGAGTGTGGGTTAGCCCATGGATTAGCAGTCCTTTAATGATATAAGTGGAGTATATAAAATGGATGGTGTTTCTGTTCTTCCTCTTGGATTGTTAATATTATTAATTTCTTTGTCAGAGGCTTTGTCTTTGGCTCACAGTTTCATTCAAATACGGGCAATGGAGGAATGTAGACCTGCACAGGAGCCCAGCTGCTTCTCAAGCTGTGATGGTTTTTGTGGGGCTGACATTCTTCTCACTTTTAAAGAAATTTAGACTGCACCTGTATGATACACCTATGAAAGATCATCAGCTATTTCTAGATGTATTTTTGTTTTTCAGTATCTATCTATCTATCTATCTATCTATCTATCTATCTATCTATCTATCTATCTATCTATCTATCTATCTATCTATCTATCTATCTATCTATCTATCTATCTATCTATCTATCTATCTATCTATCTATCTATCTATCCCTTGCAAATTAAGTAAAACAGATAAATGGGATTTAAATAGGCACACACGTGACATCCTCTCAGTAGAATATTTGCAAAGAATAAATGGTAAGATGACACTTCTTCTTTCATAATCTGCAAAGCCCCAGTCCAAGCTAGTTTTATTTTTGGTATTACTAAAAGGAATTAAGACAGCACTGTAGTTGTTTTCTGGCCCTTCATATGTGTTAAAACACATCTCCTAACTTTCTGTCACAGATATTGTGTGTTTTAAGTGGGACTGTAGTCAGTGCTGCTGCCACACGGATTCAGGATTCTGGGTTCAAACCCTGTGCGTGTTGGCTGTCTGTGTGATGTTTGCAAGTCCTCCTTATGTCTTGGTAGGTTTTTATCCTGATACTTTGGTTTTCTTTTACATCCTTAAAGATATCTCAGGTTAACGGCTGATTTAAAACTGACCCTATATGTATGTGAGTAGGCCCTGTGGTGGACTGGCACCCAGTCCAGGCTTGGTTCATGCCTTGCACCCTGTGCTGTCAGTATGGCCTTTGACCTGTGAGAGTTTGAATAGGATTACACTGATTTGGGAATGCTATGTGATATTGTCAACTTTTATTGGAAATCTGCCGCCTAGAATAGAGTGGAAAAGCCAACTACATGTTATATTTAAACTCTTAAAGATCAGGAAGCATTCACTTTCACATTCATCCATTTCCTTAGCCTGAATGCACTTATCCCCGACATGAGCTGCAGGAAACTAAAGGTCAGACCGATTTTAATAACCAGGCGCTTGTCATTTTCGCATCTGTGTCCTTTGCTCACATATTGTGTATTTTTCAAAGAAATAACTGCAGCTGGTCAGCACTGTAGCACATCAGTTAGCACTGTTGCTGCTCAGCTCCAGAGACTCTGGTTCATTTCCTGGCTCCAGCTGCTATGGATTTTGCATGTTCTCCCCATGTGTGTTTGTGTGCGATACTCATGCCAAATCCTAGAGATATGCGTGGTATGCTAGTATGACATCCCCGATTGGCTGGGAATGAACTTGTGCACAAAGACTAGAGGCCTTAACTTTCCACAACCCTGTAATGGATTTTGTAGGTTAATAAAATAAATGGGGAGTTGGATAAATGCAGCTGTACTTTGTTTTTACTAACTTAGCAACCAGGTTCAAGAGTGTTTGGTTTAATGAAGCAGAATTAAAGAAACAACAATATTTATTTATATAGCACCTTTTTATACACAAGTGCTCTCTTTGCAAACAGTAAAATAAAAACATTTAAGTTACAAAAGAGATAAGATTGAACAGCTCCTAATTTGTAAATCTGTAATTGGTTATTGTCTGTTTTGATAACATATGCTATGGTTAGATGACCAGAGAGGATGCAGAGATGCAGCTGACAAGATTCTAAATTAGTCATTATACAAACGTTAAGCCACAAAGCATCACATTTACACTTTTTTTGTTTTTTTTTAGCACAGCAGTCTGACCCATTACCTTTCATGTAGTTCTTTCGAGATGTCACTTCACAGCTATGTCACATTCGGAGAAGCTGACAGGTTGGAGGAACTCTTGACAGGAGTAGAGATCTCAGCACAGTGAGGGCAGCTCCTTTAAGACTGAAAATGGAATCTCTGGCTGCATTGTCATTAATTATTTATTTTAAATCAAAGATTATATTTCACCTTCCTGTGAGTGGCTCTAGCAGTTGCTGGATGGCCTGGTAATTTACTTTTATGATCTCAGCGTACTGGAGAGTTTAGTTCTCAGATCCTCTAATAACACATCACCCCATGTCTTTAGATTTATGTACAGAGCAGAAAAATTTACAAGTGTCTGGACATCATGAAGTGGCCAATGGCAGAGCTGTTCTCAACATAAGCACCTGATTTTGTTTGTGTCCACTGTAGCATTATTTGCAGTGGAGATGACAAACAGGACTAGACAATAAGTTTGAAGAAGTGGTGCACAAAACAAAAAGGCAGATCCGTTTAATAACACTGGATCTAGAATCTGTCACTCATTTGTTCATTTGCACATTCATTCACAACCACAGTAATACCATTAGGCCCTGCGATGGACTGGCCTGCTGTCTGGGGCTGTTTCCTGTCCTCTGTCTAGTCCACTCAGTCTTGCAGGGTTGTACATGTTATGATAGCATTAGTTTTTTTTTTTTTTAAGCTGGGATATAAGTAGGAAAAATCATAGCTTTCAGATATGCACCAGCTGTGCTACCCATCTAAGAGGGGTTGAAATCTAACTTATCAAAGACCCCAGCGTTAACATTTGCAGTTGCATGGAATATATTTTGTAATGCATGTAGTCATAATATGCATTGCATTTGTTATTCCAACAGAGGCATTACTACCACAACTCTGCATTACTACAAATGTTTATGATGCGCCATCTGTTGGAATGACAAATGCAATGCATATGTCTCTGTTATATGCCATTTGGTATGGGATTCGTAAAAGCAATGAAATTATTTGCGATGTTCCATGTGTTGGAATGACAAATGTAATGCATTTTAGAACTACAAATGTAGTTGAAATGACAGAGACAGAGCAACCTGACAGACACACAGATATACAGACGCTTGTTGTTTTATTAAGGCGGATGTGGTGTGTCAGACTGGAACACCATTTAAGGTTGTTTTGTTGTCTTTTTGCTAAACAATGAAAGTGAATTTAGAAAAATGAATGAATGGGTGGATAGTGGTGGCTCTGAGGCTAAGGATCTGCGCTGGTATCCCAAAGGTTGCCGGTTCGAATCCCTGTCACTGCCAAAAGAGATCCTTCTCTGCTGGACCCTTGAGCAAGGCCCTTAACCTTCAATTGCTCCAGGGGCGCTGTACAATGGCTGACCCTGCGCTCTGACCCCAAGGGGTATGCGAAAACTAACAAATTCCTAATACAAGAAATTGTATAAGGCGAAATAAAGAACAAAAAAAAAAAAATGTCTAATATAATAACATATAGGATATCCTATAGACTGAAGGCAGGGAAAGGCCAACAGGTCCAATTGTGTTGTTGTTAGCTTTGCTCTTACTGAGTCCAAAGCCATGGGATCTTCCTCTCCCAGTAATTGTCATATTGCAAATGGCAACAAATGGAACACTTTGGTAGTTGCAGAGCAGGCCTCTCAGACTTTTACATGCCAATTCAGAGTTGCATTTTACAGTCCAGATTACCACCCAAGAACTCCTGAGGGGTACGCTTGGAAAGCAGGAACATTATTTTTACAGAGGCAGAATATCCAGGACACTTTCTTACCAATAGCTATTGTGCCCTAGAATGATGTTAAGTGATGCTTGTTCACCCACTGTGCAGGGGGAAAGCTAAATGAAACCATCATAGTAGAAGACATGGCACGTGCTTGTCCTGTCCTTACTGATCATAATGCAATGTGGGCCAAGTCCAGAGAAAATGGTATTTTATTTTTAATTGCAAGCACGTCATCAATAAATTGGCTTAAACGCTTTGTATCATTGCAAAATTCTGAAATTAAGCATTCGCCTTAAAGGTCATTTGAATGCCAAGGTGTGGAGATGAAAGAGCAGATGCTGTTCTGTTTAAAGCTGGTGCAAACAAAGGAGAGCCGCAGGCAAGCACTCAGGAGAAAAGCAGCAACTCAAACATGGCATAGTGCTGTCAATATATCGATCATCAAAGCATCTTCATCGGGCGCCTCGCGCAGAGTGCAATTTGCTTCTAAATGTGAGCTTTCGGAGGTACCTTGAGAGTCAGCATTCACTTTGTTTGTTCTGCTGGGGCTGTGATTGTTATCCCACTGTTTTCGTAAATGAAGAGCCACGGTCTAATTTCACAACTCTTTCTGCACTTCTTGTCTTGGGCTCACTGCTGATGAGATGATCGCAGGTAGCAAGCCATTCTGAGGAATTTTAATTGATGACAGGATATTGTTTCATCTGTTTGGAAGCCCCGCACACATTGAAAGGGATGGATGAATAAAGCAGATTTGTAAAGATCTTCCCTCGGTGCATTTTCTGCAGGAGGGGCTTGGGAACAAAGAAGGCTTATTATGCAGAGTTACGCAAGACAGCCAAACACAAGACATGCCACAAGACCAATATTTATTATGCAAAGCCTACAGCAATTAGCTCTTTAGTGCTTGAATAAGAAACGCGCTATAGAACGGCTGGAACAGGACAAAAGAGGCATGCATGTTGCTGCCCGGCTAGTGACAGCATCTGCATCACAGACAGCAGCTGCAGTCAAGAACACAAAAAGCATTTTGTTGCACAGAGGAGCAGTTGAGCCAACCGAGTGCCCGTAAGAAAATCCGCATGTGGGAGCTTTGGAACTTTTATTGGTACTGGTGTTTTGATAAGAGTGATTGCTGAACTGCAAGACCAGAAATAAACAAAGAATAAAGCTACAAGGGGGCTGTGAGGTCAGATGGTCAATATATGGCTGCTGGAGGTGTTCATCAAGCTATGCTATCCAGACCAGTCACTGGGGACTTAGGCAAAATGGACATTAGCAGTCTCATGTGGTCCATGTTGAAGACGCCCGTCATATGTGTGAAAAGCTGAGAGGGAGAATGAGGGCGGGTGGAGCAGGAAATGGCCCGACTCTGCATGCGCTTACCTCGATATGAAGGATGAGTAAAAGAAAATGAAATGGCGTCTGAATGAAAGAATCAACGCTGTTAAGTCTCTCAAAAAAACATATCTCACCATCAATAACGTCAGGTTGGATAAGTGAAATGTGCAGCAAACCCCATATTAACAGCACCCAGTCATAAATTTTGTGACATCACTCCTTAAGAAAAAATCAATTTAGCAGTGGACTTACTTATGATCCACTCTTTGTTTCAGTAATCTCTCGGACTAATTGAGGGTTTCAGTGGTGGCAACAAAATAAATCTCTGGCAGCTGGATGCTTTTAAAGTGCCTGTCTGGGTGACATATTCAGTTGGTTCGGGTGCCTGGACAGGAAATCAATCACCTCGCACTCACTGTGCTGCACCTCTGAACTGCATTTTAATTTGAAAGTCCTGGGTTTTCCACTCAAGTATCCATCTATATTTGTGTCAGGGAGCTTGCGGCTGCTGCTGCTTTCCTTGGCCAGGGGATCATAGCTTGACTGAATTAGCACAGGATGAGGGTCAATGGAAAAGGAATAGAGACCCATTATCATGACTGGGTCAGCTGAGTAGGAGGACAGTACGGCTGCAGATTTCAGATGCCCCACACAAGGAAACAATGGGCATGTTAACCCCAACCAGACCCCATATTATCTGTCTGTCTGTCCGTCCACTTTTTAAATCATCCTAGGCCATTATAGGGGTATTTTTTTGGGGTGGAGAACATCATGGCAGCATTGGGCACAAAGCAGGAACCATTTATAGGACATGTTCACAAGCACATGGCCAGTTCGGAGACCCCATTTACCCATAGCATGCACATCTTTGAGATAAAAGAGGAAATCAGAGTTCCTGGAGAAAATCTTCTTTGACATGGGGAGAACATGCAAACTCCTCACAGACAGAGAGCAATCCTTAATTCAAGTTCTAATGTGCTGGAGCTGTAATGCTGCCACACTAAAAACTGTGCCACCAATACATAATAGGGAAACAGAAAGCACTTCTTTATTATTATTATTATTTTATATATATGTTTGGTTAATGTATTCTAGGTGCCTTATAATATCAACATTTGTTACAATTGTTTAAATACATGTGAACCCATGAAGAACTGACTTGCTGGTGAGGTGGAGATATGAACTGAGGCAGCAGCTTTATGTTTGAAAGTCCAGTGCCTTAGCCGCTATACCACACTGCCTGGGTGGTTGTGAAGAGAAAGACTGGTGCCTCATATTACAAACCTCCAAACAACTAGAAGAGCTCCATCAGTGTCCATTTTTCACAGCTGCTATGTGGCAGTTAGAGATTCAAGACAATTGAAATTTATTCTGGCAGCAAGAAAAAAGGCCGCCAAATCCAGAGTCCATCAGCAAGATCTGTGCACCATCCTTTACACACATTCACACACACACACATACATATATATATATATATATATATATATATATATATATATATATATATATATATATATATGGTTGCAATAGTTTACTGTCAAATAAATGCAAAGAGTACACGACACGTGTTTCGCCCTCATTCTGGGCTCATCAGGTGTACACACTCCACTGCACTCCCTCTCGGGAATCGAACCTCGGACGTCAACGTCAGAGGCGATGCCCCTAACGTTGCGCCACGGCGTGTGGTTCGTTTATTTGACATCATGTAGATCGGGGTAATTACATTTACAGCATTCGTAGTCTGTGTCACAATCTGATTGCATGGGTGGTTACCTACCAGGTAACGCTTGTGGTTGGTATATAGTCTTTTTTATCTTCTTCTGTAGCTATTCCCATTTTTATATGAGGTTGCTATTTTTTTGACTAGACTTCCCCAATAGAGGTTTCGGAGTACCAGTCAAAAATCTGGACACACATAGAAATGTTCTACTTTTTTATCAAGATACCATTACATTGATTTAACAATAATACCAAGACATTACTAGTGTTGCTGCTAATGGGTATCGTTGCTTGAAATGACGATTGTTAATTTATCATTCATATACGACTGCAAAGCCATATTTTTTATCAGTCATCCTTTCAGTGTCCTAATGGTCAACTCCCTTAGCTTATCCTAATTAGATATTTTAAATGCTAATTGATTATTTGAGAAACCTGCTGAAAACTGTTATTTTGTGCACTTGGGTTGCTAGGTACTGTCATTCCATAAGTTGAGTTCTGGGTTCCATGTCATTTGTAAACCGTGAAAAGATGATTCTGGGATGCTGGCGTTAGAGGCAGAGTTTTAAAGGAAAAGCCATATCTGATACTGTCAAATAAAAAGAAAAGACCAAAATGGGCCAAAAAGGACACAGAAATTAGACTGAAGACGACTAAACAAGCATATTATGGTCAGCATCCTGGAGTGGTCTTTTCTCTGTTGCAGATGACACAGATGTGCTATAAGGCTTTTGTTTCTCAAACTACACACTGTGGGTCTCCCCCTTCTTTTTCCTGTACTGATTAGATCCAGTTCTTCCCCTTCTCTTTAGACAGAAAGTAACAGAAGACACCTTTGCATGAAAGCTTCAGTTTCTTGGCAGTCTGTCACATGGAACAGCCTTCATTCTGCAAAAAAAAAAAAAAAAAACAAAACAATAGACTGACACATTTCTTGAGGAAGCTGTTTCATTTTGGCCATTTTTGAACCCAGATCTGAACTTTAGGAATACCAGTACCTTGCAGCACAAATGAACAGGACGACAGGCTGTTGCAAATACAAAAGATTTCTCTAATAACCAATTAGGATTTTATTCATGACTAATTAAAGAAAAGCAAAGGAAGCTGACCGTTAGGACATTAAAGAAATGGATACTGAAAATGGGGCTTTGCAGTCATGTGTGAATAATAAATTAAAAATCAGCCATTTCAAGCAGTACTCATCATTATACACACTGGCATTGTCTTGGCTATATTTTTAAATCGATTTAATGATCTCTTGAGTAAAAAAAGTACCAGTTTCTATTAAAAACATGATCATTTCTGGTTGTGTCCAGACTGTTCACTAGTACTGTATACCATATACATACACTGTGTAGAGCGCCATTGTAGCGCATTGGTTAGAGCGCAGTTGTTGTTCACATGGAGTCTGCATGTTCTCAAACATGTCTCTCTAGGTTTTTTCCCCCCAGGTATTTTGATTTTCCCACAACCCAAAGAGGAGCAGGTCAGAATAATTGATTTCAGATTGTCCTCGTCTGAGTGAGAATGACGATGTCCTGAGAATGGACTGCCTTGCACCAGATAGACTCCAGCCCCCTGGGTTAAGGAAGTTTTTTGTAAATGTCATTATTTTTTAACATATAGGTGTATCAAATATGCACTTGTAAACATTGACTTTGACAGGCTGTTTCTCAAGATTTGATAGGAATGAAAGTGGTGCTAATATGACTTGGGCATGTAGAGGGTACCCATCTTGGAAAAAGCAAAACTCTCTCTACTTGTCTCTAATTAGTAGATGGGTAGCAGTGTGTTCCTTGTAAATGCAGTTGCTTTGTAAGATAATTCTCTGGAGGGCACAACAGAGGTAGGGGTGTGTTGGATACACTCATAAGACACTAGCAGTGTGTTCCCAATCCATTTGGTGGAACAGATGGGGCTTTGGTGCCCAATACAGAGGGCAGGCAGCCATTTTTTGTTTTGTTTTATAACCCCTGTCACCTTAACTAAAAAAAATGATGTGGTTGCAAGGGTTACTAGATAGCACTATGACTTAATGCCTGTGGGATTTTATGTGCGCATCCCTGATGTGGTCTTGGAAATGCGCCCAGGAGGAGCTTAAAGGCTACTGCTTTCCATAACTCTATACCCAATCTGGTGTGTGAAGTGGGCAAAGACTTAGGTAAAGAGGCCAGAAGAACTGTAAAAGAGATGGAGAGGTAAAGGAAGACGGGAAGGGGAAATGCCTCTCGTTGGTCTGCTGGTGTTCTGAGGTGGAAAGGCACCAGAAATGGAAGGCTGTTTGCATTGTGAAGCCCAGATGAGCAACAAGACTTGTTTTGTGTTTTGAATTACTTTGGCACTTTGTCTCCTTTAGGTCATCCCTCTCGTTCATTTAATATGCAGTTGCAAGGTCGTGTAGTGGAGAGCCCTTTGGGGTTTGAATTCCAGCCCAGGCCCTCTGTGTGCGCTCCATGTCAGAGTGTGAGTGTGTGTTTTTAGTCAGATAGGGAGTGATTCCCTCTTTCAGGGTTGGTTCCTGAATTGCACTTGATGTTCCTGCAGTTGGTTTTGGTCCACAAACCCACCTCAGCCATGAATCTGGATTAAGTGAATATTGCACTTTTGTTGCATTTTTTTTTATCCTGGGATGTGCTCCCCTAACACTGTAAACACCATTGAGAGGAATTTTACAAAGTCAACCAGACTGTGTTGCAGTAGAACTAATACGGTTAGACGATAGCCGGTAATGAAATACACACTGCAATTAAAGAAAAATATACAAACTAGTTCCAATTCCCAGAACACATATGAGGGCTTCTGGTGAGTAGTCCTGTCTGTTCTGGCTCTCCCACTCAGTATCAGTCTGTGGCTCAAGCAGCTGCTAGTTTACCCAATAGAGAAACTACTGGCACTTCTCAGTCAGGTTCCCACATTGAGACTTGCCTTCCTACGTCACCTTCAGCAGCCCTGCTGTTTAGAGGTGGAAGGGGAGCAAATCAAAGAGTGAACTGTAGAGAGAGTGTGAGCTGGAGGACTGCGAGAGCCAAAGGAAGTGAGGTAAACAGCATACACCCTTCGACTGATATGTGAGGAACCCTCCTGTGAGCTGTTAGATCCGGAGAGGCAGAAGGTGCGGTTTTGATTAATTTATTTTTAGCGTGTTTATTTGCATGATTGGCCTGTGGTTTGCACTCTTCCAGCCCTTCTCCCAGCATGCACAAGCATAAGCCGTTGCTCTTGAGTAGCAAAGGCTTCCTTGTGTTGCTCCCTCCCTAAGTTTTTCTAGATGGACGTTAATCTCAATTCCATTTACCTTTATCCTTGGGGATTAATGCAAATTTAATTACTTTATAGCTTGCTAATTATAAAATGCCACTTCTGAAAAATCCAGTTGGACCCATGTCCCTTGTTAGTAATTAAAGCAGAAAGGTGCAAATTACAGAAATTTGAAAAAAAAGAAGAAGAAGAAAAAGCGCACACCTTTTGTGGAATGTCCTGTGGTGGTGCAGCAGTCATCCAAGACTGGGGGGTGCGCTGCATGCTTGTGTTTGCCACTCCTATGGTAACACCGTTGTACATTTTTATCTGAGTTTTTTCGCTACATTCACTGACTACAAACAAGGCCTTATTCCCTGGTGGACTCTGCGGAAAGAGCAAACACTAAATGGAGGTTTTCTCACAGCGCTGTTCAATTAGCTTAAGTTCAGAAATAAACAAGATGACCACAAGCTGGCTGATGGATATCAGTGTCATAAACAAGCCTGTTTATTTACAGATGTGTTTGAGCCAAGCTGGAAGCTACTGAAGGAGGCAGGCTGCACATCCGATTGCGATGTTAAAGAGATGTCTGGGGAACACCTGCTGCTCCTCCTCCTGCTTCCTCTTCTTCTTCTTCACTCCAATATCTCATGTGCTTAGCAATTTGTGGAGCCCGAAGGCTGTAGTCAAGGGCTGACTTTTCAAAATTTATGGGCACCTGTCATTTCAGCATTATGTGAGTGACCAGCCTGACCTATTGGGGGGGGGGGGGGGGTATGGGGAAATAATGAAATAAAGCATCGTGTTCAGTTGGCTTGCATCCAGTCTTCAAATCTATGGAAGCAAAGTGGCCTGGCGTCTGGCAGGAGCTAATGTGTGAAATGCATTGCAAGAATGTAAGGCCTCTTCAGTCTGTTAATCAGAAGAATATTAAATAAAGAAATTACTAATCAGACAATAAGAAAGTACAAGCAGACGCTGACACCACAGCTGCCATTTAGCAGTCCATCTAATGATTTTATGATTTCAGAAGCATTGCCAAGTATGTGCACTATATCTACAATAAGTAGATTTTTATATTGGCTCTTTCCATCCAACTTCTCAAAAGACCCACAAGTAGCTTTAAGACTTATTCTTGTAACTTCCTCTGTGTTAATCTCTTGAGGACTTTATGGCCAGTGCATGCACATCTCCTGTTCTTGGAAGCAAGAGTTTACAGCAGACTTGCAAGGAGTTGTCCGTATAAAGAGAATATTGAATAAAGATTTGCCCTACAGTGAAGAATAAATGAATAGAAGGAGTTTAAGGGTTAGCCACTAAGGGTGACCAAGGGGGTCTGTCTGAAAGACATTACTCCATTCTGACACTGCATCTGATACCCCAGTGTAATCTTGTTAGCTCTGTAAAGCACCAGCACTGGTGCATGCTGGGAATGGCAATACATATAATAAAGATGGATGCTTTGTATGCCCGTGTTAGAAGGCAAACAAGAACAACATGTGTTTAGGCAAGTAGGATGGAAAGTAGCAATAAGGCGGCCCTCCAACTGGACAGTTGCCGCCATATTGCCCACTGTAGAGAGCATTTATGGGGGACTTGCCCATTAAATATTGATGAAGGCTTTTGAAGGGCCTTATGTGTAATGGGCTGGCAAAAGAAGAAACATGAATTGACTGAAGTGTACAGTGATTTCAGTAACCATCACACACTCATTCCTTGACTAAAAACATCACATTGGGGATGGCCCAGCATTAAGCCCCAGTAGCAGTTCAAGGCCATTCATGTCTAGAAGCATTGTAAGTTTTGGGCTAGAGAACTAAGTAGCATTTAAAATTGGTCAAGTGCATGGGCCACCCTGACTGATACAAAACGTTTGTGTTCAGGCACAGAAATGCTTAGTTTTGACAATTCTGAGTCTCCTAGGCATTTCAGTCTGGATTGTAGAGCAACCTCAAGATGATCCTGTTTTTTGAGAAGTACCACAAGTGGCTCACTTTGTGACTTTGCTTAAACCATTTTTGCTCAGATCAGATAAGTGTTGTCAAGTAATGCATTTTATTCATCTAGGACCACTGTAACAAGAACATTGATGAACAAAGACTGGGTTATCGACTTCCCAAGCAGACACTGTCTGTATAGACCTTCATTATTTTTCCATGGTCTCTTTTTTTAGATAATTGTGAGGTTTTAATTTTTTCGTAATGAACACCTATTATGACTGTAGAATTGTTATCAATTTGATCTAAACTTTTACCACTTCAAAGCTCAGTTTGAAATTCACCATATGACGTGACAGTCTGTTAAATATACTCATAAATATGACAATTGCCACATTATGCTTGTTAAGTTCATTTTTCCAGTGTTAGTGTCAGTATGTGTGTAACATGGATTAGCATCCCATCCAGGCTTCTTTTCTGACACTTTCAGAACAGTTCCCAGCTGTCTGCGACATTGTAAATGGAAAATGGATGATTGGACGGAATACATATCTCGAGTGTAGACAGACACAGGTTTGTGGTGCTTTTATCAGCAGAGACTGTAGCACGGCTGGTCATTGTTCAGCTGATGATGATAATTATCTCGGGATTGTTCGCTTTCACCTTCCCTAATGTGAGTTCTCACTCCCTGTCCTTACGCTGTTATGGAAGTTCTACCCGCTGCTGCACCCCCTGCCTGTGGGCTCATTATTAATGCAATCATTAATCAGTCATTAGTAGCGATAGAGCAACTTGCTTTGCATTACCCTTGGGTGCAAAAGACATGGGTCCTGGCTTCTCTTTTTTTCCATCAGTTGCTTTTTTGCACCTTTCTCTATTCCCCCACCTCAGAGGGGAAAAAAAGTTGACAAGAGCCATTTCCAAGATGGATTGACTCAATTTAGCCCCCATTTCCAGGATTTGGTGATGTGCAGCTCTCTGTTCTGGTCAGGCTGGATGTGACTCTGGAGTGTGTTTGTTTTATTAAAGCAGCCCACCCTGCGCTTGTTAAGGCGAAGTCTCTAATCGGGTTACTGGGGCTCAGCTGAGGAATGGGATGTTTTTCTTATTACATTTGACTGAAGCGTGTGGCCAAAGGATTTGTTAGACTGAACTACGGCTATAACAGTCTGGATATGTCGTGATGTGTGTTTCCTACTTTGATATCTGAATGCTGCTGTGAACTATAACACTGACTTTTAAATATACTTTTTAGGGTTCAAGGCATGACCCTCATCTCTCTTAAATTATTTAACGCTTTGTAGCTGTGAGACAGCCTTGTGTTTCCTTGTAACAGAATGCCACTTAACCTCAAAAGGCACCAGAGCATTTGAAAAATGACAGCCTGTGGTTGTCAGACTGAAAGGGATTAAAGAAACACCCATTCATCCACATTTGTGAGTCTACAGTTTCCATTACAGGGTTTGAGGGGGTGTCACAGCCTGTCCCATTAAAGTAATACATTTACATTTTTATGCCACTTTAAGAGAAAGTTGAAAAGTTGAAAAACATACAATACAAGCCACTCAACAACCATACATTAAAAGATGGTGAGAAGTTATTTCTGCATTTCCACTGGTACCAGGAACCAGAATGACCATCCATCCATCCACCAACTTTCCAACTTGCTAAAGTAAAATCATGATCGTAGGCAAGCCTGAGGAAGGGAACAACCCTGAATGAAGTACCAGTCCATCACAGGGCACACCCGTACTCACTCATACTTTAAAGTCACCAGTTAACCCTTGAAAGGATACAGAAAAAAAACTCCTGCAGATATGGGAGACAGACACAGTGACTAGGCCAGGATTTGAACCCACAGCCTTCTAACAGCTGTGTGCCCATTAACTCTAACCAATCAAATTTTAACACACAACAATGAAAAGTCTCCTGACATAGTTTTCAAATATCATGATGTTGAACATCCTTCTCAGCAAAGCAAGAATTGAAATGTGGCTGCCACCGCACTGGCAAACCATTTAATAGACGGTTCTGGCAATCCCAAGTCATTTAAGGTGCATTTTCTGCTGATCCCATCACCATTCCGCCTGCTCCCTGAACAAGAGAGGCCAATTTTGCAGTAGACCTAGTTTTCAATAAGCATCAACCCACAACCAAGAGCGACACCCACCAAAGAACCCAACTGTTCAGATAGTCAATGTTAGCATGACTGAACTGATGAAATAAGCAAAAGCGGAGCAGCTCAGCAGGGCTTCTTTGAATCAATTTAGTACACAAAACCAATGCTTCACACAGTTTCTGAGTGCTGCATTGGAAATGAGCCATGTCATCATGAATGGGTCCTTGCAGAAGATGTTCAACATATGTAGCTTTAGGCCGCACATCTATCTACCCATCTGAACCTACTGTCTACTCCAAAGACCATAATTATCTACTCCGTCCATCTTACAAGCCCTACGAATCAAAGGCCTTGTGAACAGCACCTCGCTGTGAATGAAACTTCCATAGCACTTGAACAATTACCTTACAGAGTTATGTAGGCTACAGAATTCCACAAGAAAAAATGAATCAAAAAAATAAAGAAATGCAAAACTAAAATTGAACTGCACATAAAACATATGGAAGGATCTTCCTGCTTTGATGCAAAAATTAACTTGGAGGATATAATAATTAATCTTGTTTAACCCCTGGCAGATACCCGCATGGCAAAGTGGTCCACGTTGGCATTAATTGGGGACATTCAACACCATTACCAAGTTGCTTCAGGTGCAAAACGTATAAGACGTTGCACCCCAGTGATAATAGCAGCTTTTTTAATGTGGGAAGGAGTTGTAACACTTTGGTTCTCCTGGACTTACACACATCATGTTGACCTTGTGGCCAGTTCTTTCCTGTTCTGTAATCATGCTCTTGAAGCACTGCTGCACCAACCACCATATTTAAAAAAATAGCGTTGATGGGTTCTATTGGTTTGATTTTACACAAAATGGAGTCTGACAATGTACAACATTGATGAAAGCATTCAGCAAGATTTGGGAATGTTGATCAATAACGAGTAATTGTATAAGCGGACATGAAAGAAGTGCTGATAACAAAAAAAAAAAACAACTGTAGTAAAAGTGTCCAAAAAATTAGCAGAAAAACAATCATTGCTGATTCCTGTTATACAACAACAACAACAACAACATTTATTTATATAGCACATTTTCATACAAAAAGTAGCTCAAAGTGCTTTACATAATGAAGAAAAGAAGAATAAAAGACAAAAAAGAAATTAAAATAAGACAACCTTAGTTAACATAATAAGGAGTAAGGTCCGATGGCCAGGGTGGACAGAAAAAACAAAAAAAAACTCCAGAAAGCTGGAGAAAAAAATAAAATCTGTAGGGGTTCTAGGCCACGAGACCGCCCAGTCCCCTTTGGGCATTCTACCTAACATAAATGAAATAGTCCTCTTTGTTTTTAGTGTTCTCACGGAGTCACTTGATGCTGATGGTTATACAGACTTCTGGCTTTTAATCCATCCATCATTGTTGGAACATCATGGTGCTTTGGGTAGATGGTGGTGGCACAAGCCACCACCAATAGGACACCGGAAAAGGAAACAGAAGAGAGAGTAGGGGTTAGTACAAATTTTGAATGAATAGTTATTATAATGAATTGGATATACAGAGTGTCAGGATTAAATTACAGTGAAGTTATGAGAAGGCCATGTTAAAGTAATGTGTTTTCAGTAGTTTTTTAAAGTGCTCCACTGTATTAGCCTGGCGAATTCCTACTGGCAGGCTATTCCAGATTTTAGGTGCATAACAGCAGAAGGCCGCCTCACCACTTCATATGAGTTATATGAGTGCATATATACATTCAACGCAATCACATTGAAGTAAAGTCTTCTGGGACATTCTTTCTTGTATTGAAACACCCCTTGCTGCCTAACTTACATTTGAAGCTGGTGGGATAGGCTCCAGCACCTTAACTTGAGTAAGTAGATGGATGGATGATTTAGGCTATACGTAGGCGGCAAGGCTGTGGTTCTTGAAGTCCATCGAGAGTAAATTTCCTCCAGATTTTCTAGTTCTGACAAGCCTGGGTGTTTTGGCAGCTATCCCATTTATAAACAAAGCACTTAAGCCCAGCACAGTCAAGAGTGTTGGCTTATGAAACGACTGTAATTCAGGGATGGTTTCACACTGTCCTTTAAAAGTGATTATTTCACTCTATTGCTGCCTTATCCTTTAGTCTGATGGCCTTCAAATCAGGGTTGTAAGGGAGGAGCTCCTCTAGTGGTCAGCTTGCTCAGGACACTAACTTCATTTCTGCAACATGAGGACTGTGTCAGCTTGACAGGCCACATTTTATTTTTTTGCTCTGGTTATTTTCAGCTTTTTTTCCAGTAATGTGGTTTATTCAGATCTTAAGCCTAGCTTTGAGGTGAACAGCCCAGCTGACATGTCACTTACAGCTGTGAAAAGTTCTTTAGGAGGATAAATTGTGTTGGTTTTTAAAAGCTGGGAAATTGTTTGCAGAAGGCAAAAACTGAAAAGCTCCACAGGGCAAGTGAAAATCAGCCATTGCTTTAAAATGGGTCCTTTTTTCCCCTTTTATGCAGAAACTGTAGGTTACCAGCATGCTAAAAGTCGTATTTATATGGCCGTTAGTAATTTGCCATTTTCCCTTTCATCCATAAACTCTTCCATTTTCTAAACCTGCTTTGTCCATTACAGTATCACAAGAAGCCAGAACTTATCCTGGCAGGAGACCATCCCCTGGAATGAACGTCAGTCCATCACAGGGCATATTCACCCACAAAGAATCCATTTACAGTTGCTAGTCAACCTAACCAGCATGTCTTTGGCTTGTCGGAGCAAAGCTATACAGACACAGGGATAGCTCTGAAGCCCCACGTTAACCACTGTCACCGGTTCTGTGTCTATTTTACTTATTTTTATGTCTGATGTACCCATTGGTCATCCATTTTCAAACCTACTTAATTCCATTTTGGATGAAGGAGGCCTCCCAGAAAGGGAGTAACAAACCCTTATCAGGCTGACAGTTCATCAAAGGGCACACTCACCCCTCACCTCTAGAGTTCTGGGTACAATGTACATCCCTGTTCTGGAGTCTGAACCTCTTCAGGGGTTGGCCTGGATGTTTTTCCCAGTTTCCTCCCATGTCCTGAAAACATTGAACATTCTCAGATCATTTCTGCCTCTAAATTGCCTTACTGGGACTGTGCCCTGCGATTGATAGACGCCATGTCCAGAACTGATTCCTGTCTTTCACCTGAAAGTGCTGGGATGGCATCCAGCTTCCCACAATGTTAAAATTGGATTAATCAGGTCCAGTAAAAGAATAGATGGATGGATGTGCTTGGAAAATGTATGAATGATTTTCTGACTTCAATCATTTTTGGCTCCGTCTTTATCAGTCGAGCCACTGACACTCTCTTAACTTCATTTATCTTTACTTCTGTCAGTTAGCTCAGAGAATAAATGTTGCTGGCTAGCAGCCATTCACTGTTTTAAAAATGGATTCGCAAGTCATGATATTTTAACTTTTCCAGCTGAAACACTACATTGCGTGTATACATTCTTGAGCTGCCATACCCGTCATCTACATAGTCCAAGGCATTAATTCATAAGACAGCAGCTGGCATATAAAACCATCTAGGCAGTTCACCTCATTCTGTTTGTGAACCAGCCCTAATCCCAAAGCTCAGTCTCCTCACGCTCTTGGTGGTCTAGTCTGGGTCCTGTCCCTTCCATAGCCTGCCCCAATTTTATTTTTTTTATTAAATAGCGTCTGGGTAGTGCTAAAAGGGAGGCCTCCAAGTGTCCACCACAAGACGCTTAGAGTGGAAGAGAGCTGGGGTTTCCTGAAAGTGGCACCTTGCACCTCAGAAGACATTGAAAAACTGATTTCTCAGTGAAAAAACCTGTTCCATTTGTGTGTGTGTTTCTGCCTGGAATGGATGGCACTTCTGCTGGGTAAACATTTGGACCATTCTATTTGAACATTAACGTCCAAGGAAGCTTTCTTTACTGATTTTGAGTTTTTGTGCTTAACAAGCAAAGGTTATTCCTAGGGCATGTGGATGTTATAGCAACTGCCACCAGTCATCCTATCAGAGGCTCTTACACTATTTTGTTTAGCTGACAAACCACAGACATTAATTTGATTTAAGCAGGAAAATGCATTTGCTGAACCCAGTGCCACCAAAATAAAATAGCAGTGAGAAATAACTGCTTGTCATTCTATTATAAGCTTGGGAGTTTTTTTTTTTTGCCAAGAGCTACTAACCAGGAAACTTAAGTTAGATCATTTCTTTGAGCTTTTTATATTGTTCCATCAGCTCTCTTTAAAATCATCTGTCAGCACAGTCCTGTTCACTGACAGTCAAAACTAACAGACAGGTTGGGGGGTCATCACCACCAGTAGTGTTCATGTGCTGACCATAACTCCTTTTGCAAGATTTGTTGCATCAGCACTCATTATTATAGCATTCTGAAAGCATCTGAAAGGGGGCCTCCAAAATAAATACCATTGGTTGTGATCTGCACTAAATGTCAGTGCTATGTAAAGTGCCGTTTAGTTAGTGAGCTGCATAACGCACACATATTCTGGTGTTTTTTTTCCCTTTTGCACCTGGAAGCACACAAGTTCTTACTGTAAATATGACATTATCAACATTGACAGTTTTTGTCAATTCCAGTTTGGATGAAGGCCTAATCACAATTTCTCTGCACACCTCTGTCTCTTTCTCGGCAGCTTTTCATAACCATGCAGCACCTGCGAATCTTGTGATGCCGTCACAGCCAGAACGGTGTATAGATAAGGGGCCCCTCGGGGTTACTTTAAGGTCGCCCATATTGTACACGCTCAGCTTAGCAATCCATTTAGCACTGCAGTTTATTCACCTGAATTAAAATGCATTGAGAACGTAGGTATGACAGGGTGTCATGGTTTGGTGTTCACGTTCTAAAAAAATGTTTCGTTTTGATTTTTACTTTAAGTGAAGGTAACATTTTTAAAGACTTTGCCAGCTTGTGGGGATTGAGGTGTAGGCAGTAAGGCCTAGTGATGGATGCCAATTCACTTCCAGGAATGGACTTATTGCGTGACCCCAACTGTACAGAAATAACAACAAAACAGATTTCAGCCCAGATTTTGCACAACAATGTTGACTTTAATAGTTAAACCAGTCCCTGCACCCCAGAGAAACCCAATCAGCATGAAATCCAATTTAACATACCTTCATAGTCAAACTTTTTAGCGCGGCCTAATGATTCTTACAAAATGAGTGCCCAGTTGATTTTTTTAAATTTTTTGTCACAAATTATTTCAGGAGTACAAACTAGAGACTGGACGGCCCAGTGGCGCAGTGGTAGCGCTGCTGCCTTGCAGTTAGGAGACCTGGGTTCGCTTTCCTCCAGGTGCTCCGGTTTCCTCCCACAGTCCAAAGACATGCAGCTTAGGTGGATTGACGATTCTAAATTGGCCTTAGTATGTGCTTGGTGTGTGGGTGTGTTTGTGTGTGTCCTGCGGTGGGTTGGCACCCTGCCCGGGATTGGTTCCTGCCTTGTGCCCTGTGTTGGCTGGGATTGGCTCCAGCAGACCCCCGTGACCCTGTGTTCAGATTCAGCGGGTTGGAAAATGGATGGAAACTAGAGACTGGATTTGTGTTGTGAACATCTAGTGGAAGACTGGCGCTTAGTGAGATTTTAAATGGTGGAAAGAAACTGAAGATGAATTGAACTAGGGGGTGGGGCACTTAGGCAAATTCATACTCAAAACAGTTAGCAAGAGTGGCAAAGTCAAAAGTAGCCATCAAAAACCACAAAACTCAGATTCCTAGTTGAAATATGTGTTAAAAAGTCCTCAGCCAAACTTGTTCTCAATTGCCCTGTTTGATTTAGAATTTCATCTAAATGCATGGATGTTTGTGTTTAGTGCACCACCATCTTAAATATGGTTTGTGTGAAGTCATCATAGGTTATACCACCAGCAGGTCATGTGACTATAAATGGGTGTCATTGTCAACAACAATAAGGATGCAACAATGGAAAACAAGTCACACTGTGATGGTATCACCATAAGAATTATAAAACTTCTCAACAATAATAAAAAATAAGGGCAAGCAGTCTAAAAATAACATAAACTGAATTCTACAATGGTCAGACTCTTCACAGTTTTGAGTCTCATCTTTTGGGCAGCACTGTTTTTGTGAAGTCTGCAGGTTTTTCCTACCCATCCCAAATGTGACTGAGTGTGTTTGTGAGTGAGGATACCTTGTGATGGCCTGGCGTTCCATCTACATCTGTTTACAGTGTTGTGCTGCCTGGAATAACTGTGGACCCCTTGACCCTGAATTAATCAGCGTCAGAAAAGATTTGATGACTTCAAAATTCAGTGTTGTATATTTTATTATTTACTCTTAAAAACATACAAGATAACTGAACATCAGTGTACAATTTAAATTGTGGTCTTGTTTATCTTGGAGTGACAAACCTGTTTCTTTATTAGTGTTGATTTTTCACAGCAAATATGCTGTGTTTTCACCGGTGACCTTGTTCGACAAAGGTTTTCATGGAAGGTTGTTTTGGTGTGGTTTAGGCAAACATTTTCTCTCCAGTGCCACATGATGTGTTTGTGAGGCCAGCATGACATCACAGAGCTGATCAGATCAACCACGTGCAGAACTTTTGTGCAGGCCTATTGTAAGATAGTTGCCATGATGACCAGGTCAGTACTCCAGATGGATTTATATTTTGCATGTATTAAAAACAATAAAGAAAACTACTTTCATTTGAGGGCTACATTAGCTTAGTGTTGCTGGTTGCCATAGTTGGTTTCAAAGTCGGTTGCCAAAGTGATCGATTGCACTGTGGAAAATGTTTCCCCTGTTCTTCTGATCACGCTTGTTTCACTAAGGAGACCCAACTCCCTAAGAAGACAAGAAACAACCATCCCGCCCAGCGCCAAATAAAACCTTTTTAGGGAAAAAATCTTAGGAAAGGAAATTAGAGAGACACCCCTTTCCAGGTAGGTTGGGCGTGCAATAGGTGTCAAAAAATGGGATCAGTACAATACAGAAAACAGAACACAAGTATCCTCTTCATAGAGCTAGATGGTCAGTCTATCATTGCCACCTTACGAATATAATACAGTAGTACATTAGTAATAGTACAAGTACTGAGCAAAATGCAAGAGTAGATTATATCACATAAAAGGATTCAGATTTGTTCAGTGTCCTGAAGACCTCAGCCAACAAGCTGTCTCCCCACTACTGGCCATTCCACAGCTGAGTCAGTGCTGATGAAAGGACTGCTGTACCCAATGATTCCACTGCTCCTTTATCAGAGACAAGGTTATTATAGTTTTGCCTTTTCATATTAGTTTTTATTTCTATATTTTTTATTAAATTACTTAGAAATTCAGTTTAGTTTTAGTTTCCTTCGTCCTTTTAATTTAGGTTTTATTTCACAAAGACATTTCTATTTTATTTTTGTATCTATTAGTCTCAGTTTTAGTTTTAGTAATTATGGCATGGAACTCCTACGGAGTTTAGTTTTGTGTCACAATCAAACAGAACTGTACACTTAATGGATTTGGATACAAGTTTAATGTTAGTGGAAGCTTACTACACTACATGGTTTACTATCTGGTTTTGTTTTTGTCTGATAAAAACAAGCATAATAAAAAACAGATACTGAATATGAACAATTTTACACAATTTCATAATTTTTAAAATATTTTCTATGTTATTTGTGCTGAACAAATCTGCGCTGACTGTTGGCACTTTTTATCTTTTCTTTTTGTTGCCCAGAATGGGCTAATTTGTAATGAAATGTAGATGAATTTTAAGGTTTGAGAGTTTTTTTAACTCTAAATGTCTACAGCACACAACATTTCCTGCTCAAAGATAATGTGCTTATAATGAATGCCTTCAATATTGCATTCAAAAATCTCCCATAGTGGGCTTTGCTATTTTCTACCAACCATATTGATCTCTGATTCCTTTTCAGGCACAGAAAAATTTATATGTGAGTACTGAGAAGAGAAACCGAATGGGTGAGGGAGTGTAACAAATTGTAACTATTGTATTACTTATGTTTTAGTGCTAATGACTAACAAAAGAGATGCAGTCTGCACAAATAATCAGCAGCTCTAGTCTGGGTATGCTAAACTGAAGTAGTGAGTCTTCAGCTGAGATTTGAAAGCTGAGACTAAAGGGGCATCTCTTATAGTAGCAGGCTGACCATTCCACAATTTCACTAAGGGGGCAGTTTGAATTGGCTGCTAGTGGGACGTCAGTAAATTTAAAAAAGCAAAACTGGGTCACTTTAGCTGACTATAACGAGAATATTATGGGTACTACCGCTGGATATGCAGTATAACCCAGGCCCCTGTGGTGGCAGCATGGCACCACATGACTGTTTTGCATGCATAATTAGCAATGTGCCCAGCTACCTTATCAATGTTTCCCTAAACCTCGAGGACACTTAAAAGACCAATGCGCCATTACAATCCACTCAAAACTAGTTCAGTTCCTTCTTCCCCATTGACTTCAATGCATTTAGCTGAATTTGCAAAGTTCCCAAACATTTCCGTGACTTCGCTGAGAACATCGCAAAGCAAACTCCACAGGGTTGGCTCATCACTATTTGTTACATTCTAGCAATACTCATCTTGTTTCTTTTGTTAAGGATCAGTAGTAAAAAATGCTGCTTGATCCTGCCATCAACTAAAGAAGACAAGACAGACGTACATGTTAATGTGGTCTACCTCAACTCTGAATTGTACATCACACATATTTCTCTCAACTCAAACTATCCAAGATACAGAATTTCTAGGTTAAGGCAAATGTCTTACTTTTTGTCAGGCAATTTGAGAAAAACAATAATCCCATATTCCCTAATAGCCCTATTTGGGATAACAGCTGGTGGCGAATGGCTGCTTAATGAGTAGTGTGCCGTGATAACTTACACTAAACTGCTAGCATAAGGTTAACCCAACTGAACTGTTATTATCTCTAATATTCAATAATGTATTATGTTTCCGGCTACTTGTTTATGAATTACAAGATTTTTACTCATAGATATTACAAATCTGAGGTTTTAACAAAGTTTAAAAATTGTTTACATTTTAGCACAACTTCATTTTGTCTTTTTTTTGAATGCCGCCTTTTTGTAGATTCCGTTGCTATGAAGTGTCCTCCAGTTGCTATGGGCGTGTTCACAGAGGTTGTGACCTTGACCTTGGTAGGTCAACGTGTTAAAAGTTGGCTTGAGCCGCCATGTCTTATCTGAGTTTGACAGACATCCCATGAATCACTTTGGTAAAAGTATATTTTTTGGTCATCTTTGTTAAAGAAACTGCTCTTGTCTTTTGATTGTTTGATCATGTTTCAGCTTTGACAAAAGATTTCTTTTGACTCCTGTTTTGACCTTGATGCATTTTGTGACTTTCACTGTTGCTTCTTGTTTTAATTTTTTACTCTATTACTCTTTTTTACTCTCTTACTAGTCAGAAATGAACAGTCATAACACAATAGGAAGAGGATACCCCTACATTACCTTAAGTTAAAAACAAAAAACACCAAGTTCAGTTTAAATGAAACTGTTCAAAAGTTCTTCAAAATCTGGCAGGTATTTATTTATGTTGTTCACAATTAATGACATTTTGACTGTTTTGGTGTCTTTCAGTGATAAAATCAGTTTTTTTTGGAGTAGGTGAAGGAGTTTATCTGAAAAAGAGGTGGCAATGCATATCTTACTAAGTTGTAATTTGCTTAGTGCTAAGAAATCCTTAAAATCAATAATATTAAAAAGAACTACATATTAAGTTCTTTTTATACTGTTATTTTCAAATTTAATGCAAATTAATATTCAGTACTGTTTTAGTAGTAATGTAATTATATGAGATTTGAATTTATTTTGTATGTCCTCAGAAATGAAAATTTAGGATAGTGGATATTCATTTTTAAAAATCTAAATCCACCTTAATTAAGAATTAGTGCTTGTGTGTCTTTCGGGTGCTATGTCATTCCAATAGATGAACATTTGTGCTGCTTTTACAAATCCCATACCAAATGACATATAACTGAGACATATTCAGTCAGTTAGTCATTTTCCAACCTGCTATATCCGAACACAGGATCACGGGGGGTCTGCTGGAGCCAATTCCAGCCAACACAGGGCGCAAGGCAGGTTGTCTAAGACAGGTTGAAATCTAAGTGCTCAACGTAGACCTCAGTGTTACCATTTGCATGTATTTTGTAATGCATGTAGTAATAAAATGCATTGCATTTGTCATTCCAACAGATGGCACATCACAAACATTTGTAGTGATCCATTTTATTATTACAAATGTTTGTGATGTGCCATATGTTGGAATGACAAATGCAATGCATTTTATTACTACATGAATTACAAAATACATGCAAATGGTAACACTGAGGTCTACGTTGAGCACTTAGATTTCAACCTGTCTTAGACAGGCCTCACAGCTGATGATAGAAATAATAAATGGGCAGGAGTTAAAACATTTGCGGACCAGTTACGTGTTATAGTGAGCTTGTATGTTGTAATGAATTAAAGTATCACATTTCTTATTAATAAAACAGCAAATGAATAAATTACTTATTTGAGATAAAGCAACAAGTAGCTTGTATGTACACCAGAATGCTTCGTGTATTCACTATACTTTAAGAATACAGTAGCAGCGCTAGCACAGTAAGTAGTAACTCGCGGCCCCACGGTGAGCTTGAGGTTTCATGCCCAGCTTTTTAGCTATGCTGCCTGCAGTTAGACCTGCGGTGAGATTTGAACCTGGCATCCGGGAGTTGAACTCCTGAGCCTCCTGAACACACTGACTGCCAGTTTTTCACCACAGTCACACCAATCATTCTCGTCCGCTTCTTCTTCTGAGTAGTCATTAATCAGGAATAGTCATCAGGGAGGCTGCCACTGGTGAAACATCAATCCGTCACAAGACACAGTCACACACAAACACACCAGAGCGATTCAGGAACAAAAGCCATGCTGACCGCAAGTCTTTGGACTGTAGGAGGAAAAGGACACAGGAAGTGTGCTAGCCCAGACTCAAACTAGAGACCCCAGCAGTGCCGGGCAGCCATAGCAGCATGTTGTTCTCCTCTTGGTATATACCACTAATGTATTTTAAGTGACATTTTGTCAAAATACTCATTTTATGTGATCTGAAAACTATGCATGCTAAAGGAGCTGCTCACCCGACATGTAAAATATCAGACGATACTAGTAAGCATGATCATCAAGGTGAAACTGGACGTGGCCCACTGCATTGCCACTAACATAAGTCAGATGAGGTGATCAAGACAAAAATATTTCTATTATTGTTATTTGACTTCCATATCGAAGTCCTAATTAGAAGCGGAAGGTTTACTATAGTCTTGCACAGGATTTTTGAGGAATTATTTACACAATGCCACTTTGAGACCGTATAAAAATGTCATAACTCAATCAGGAATGTGCATCTCCTGTAGGTTTTTAATAAAAGATGTTAACTAAACACTAGTCTGCTTCCTTTGTGACTTCAAAAAGGATTTTCCATGCATTGAATGCCACTTATTTAATGGGAAGCACTGAAAAGACTGATTGCACAATGTTTGGAGGGATTTGTGCCTTTCAGGGTTACGTGAATTGGTGATTACAGGTATTGATTAAGCTGGACCTCTGGAACACACTGTGCATACACAGTAGTATCTGTTGTGCTTTTCTTTCTGAAAAGTTGGTTTCAGGAGTTTACATAAAGAGAAACAAATTCCTAATAAAAGTAGTTCCAAAAAAAATTTGGGAAAATTGAGATTTAGCTCTTGTCTTTTTTACTTGCAATGACTGATAAATTGGTAGTTGTCTATTTTTTGTCTTAAGCATCCTGCTGTCTCGTTTATGTTTTTTTGACTGCAACAAACTTAATAGCCGTCCAACCAGATCACAGATTTTGCCTATGACAAAGGGGAATATATATATAAAATACATGTTACTTTGTTTTTGGTTACAAATCAACTTTAAAGAAATGTTGTTCAATATTATGTGGCAAGCCTTGTATATACTTTCTAACATTTTTACCAGCCAAATTTGAAGCAAGAAAACTTCTGTAATTCTTCTTATTTTTATTTTGCTTGTGGAATGACACAGTATTACTGTACAGTACTATTTATCTTGATTTGGAGTATAAGTATACAGAGGTTGTGCCTAAGCTGTATGATGCATTAGCGAGACTACATCTGGAAGTGAATTGGAGTCACATGCATGATGTAAAGGGTCTGAGGCCCTCCAGAAAGCTCCACAAGCAGTCCCAGACCTTTGATAGACCTGCCTTACCCCATGCTGCCAAACCCCAACTAGTACTTGCAGGTGTTGGTCTGTCCTGGCCCAAAATAGGAAGCTTACTTTAAAATTTCACAAAAGAATATGTTAAAAATGCCTTTTAAAGGAGAGGGTAATTGTAAACCTCTGGCTTGCAGGGACAAGCCAAAACAAAGTTTATTTATAAATTGAAAATTTATTTACAAAAGGCAAAACAATAAAATAAAGTAGAATAGAAAATAGGGGAAAATGAGAAAAATGGGTTTGCCTAAAGAGGCAACCTAAGTCTAACAAGTCCCAATATGAAATCCACAAGCAAAATCTAACAGCAGACATGAATATATCAAAGTAAAACAATATTTGCCGAACTCTAGCAATCAACTCTTGATAATCCACTACTGGCACCCTTGCTCCATTCTCAATGTAAAGGCAGAAGGAAAATTCGGCAGTATTAACGTCAGTGTGGCCCCTGCCTTCTGGAGTTCCACCCACAAAAATGCAAGTGCACAAATAAAAAATAAAAAGTAATACATACATATCCAAGGGATAAGATGTTGTCAAGCTTGGGTCACAAAGTTGCACAGGAGAGTTGAGCAGGTTTTCCAAGGAGTAGAAACTTTATTGCTGTTCTGCCAGATACAAACACAAGTCTCTTACAGAGGCAATCTGGCCTCACAAGGAACAGCCTTCAAACTGGATGCATCGGCCCAACTCCTGCTCAAAAGTACACAAAGTCTTCTTCATCAAGGGGAGCCAGCAGGCCGGTAGCAGCGGCCGGAGCAGAGGGAGTCTGGGGGAAGAAAGACAGGAGAGTGAAAGAACACAGGAAGGCGCCGAAGAATGTTTGAAGCTCCACACAAGAAGCACGTTGCACAGCAAGCCAGCAGCTGATCCCACAAAGAGGACCCGTGAGAGTGAGTTTGTTTCCCATTGAAAAACTGTTTTTAAGAGGGGGTTTCTGAAGGGCTGCTACGTCCCCCTGCAGCAACGGTGACAATGTGAATGCAGACCCCTTCACTTTCCACACACTTTTTTGTGTTCTAGATTTGATTTTAAATGGGTAAACTTGCCTTTTTACCCATCAATCCAAACTCAGCAACTCATTATGAAAAAAAGAGAAAAATGTTTTCAGAAAGGTTTGTAAATTCATTAAAAATCAAAATCTGAAATCTCTCATTTTTATTCAGACCCTTTGCTGTGGCACTCCAAATTGTGGCCAGGTGCCTCCTGTTTGCTTGAATTGTCAATCAGATGTGTCTAGAACTTGATTTGGGGTCCACCAGTAGCATATTGAACTGACTGGACAGACACACACCTATGTATATGTGGTCTCACAGTTCATAATGTATGTCAAGCTGAAAAACAAGCCATGAAGTCCACGGAACTCTCTCTAGACCTCTGCAGTAAATTGTTGAGGCATCGGACCGGGCATGAGTATCAAACCACTTCTACAGTCCCGAGTGTACTCGAGAGCATAGTGGCATCAATAATATTGTGAAAGGTAAAATATTTGGAACCACCAGAGCTTCTCCAAGAGTTGGCCATTAGCCAAACTGAGTAACCAGGCAAGAAGAGCCTTTGTCAAGAAGAATCCTATGGTTACTCTTCTGAACCCAAGTTGGTCAAAAAAGGAAGCTGTCAGTGTATCGAAGTAATGGATCAGTAGATGAAATGTAGTCAGCAACAAGCTATAGTGTGTAACTTGGGAAATCTTCAAAGCCAAACCACTAAACAATATTGAATTTAGGATCGAGAGCCAGGAAACACTAAAGAACAAAGTGCGCCTGCTAGAAAATTTAGTTGCATCCACAGTCTTGTACAACCAGGAAGTTCATGAGGTTGAGCTTCATAACGTCACATTTGGTCCCTACATAGCAGCACAGTAGCAACCACAAATAAAATAACTCACAAAATGCTGACGCCACATGCATAAAAAAAACAGAATGAATACATAGGATCTCAGAAAAAGCAACAGAAAGCATTACAAAAATTTCTAAAACAAACCGTATCTTAACAGCTATAAAATCTGTAATCCCATTGATTCTGATTGGGAAGCTTCTGCAACAAGACACCTCCATCTAACAGCATGCAAGTGAGCAGAAGTTGGAGAGAACCTCCCTGTTAGATCAAACAGCACCTATACTTTCATCTTGGCTAGTTTCATTGTTAAGATAGACACCCATGAACCAGCAACACTGCATGAACCTTTACCTGCAGACTTACCCTGGTCAAAGAGACAAAGCCCTAGACTTTATCACTTAGAGCAGATGCATTTGGAGTGTGCTGCCCTAAATGTTGTTGCCTGTGTGTTTAGTGAATGGCAGACCATTAAGCAAAGGGATCAGTATAACTTGTGCTGTTTTTTATCAGGCAATCCATATGCTCTTTACTCCTGCCAAAAGCCAAGCATCTTGTGTCCCACTCACCTGCTGCAGAGTAAGCGCAGGATCAACAGCAATGCACATCTTTGTTTGGCTCTAAATACAAAAACAATCCTGTGGTTATGAAGCCTTATAGGTAAATGTCATTTCTGTTTAATGCTTGAGCTGCCTTTCACCACTGCCAGTGCATCACGTCCCACACCTCATTGTGATCAAATGCATGAGTTGCCAATCAGAGCAGTGAAGAACAAAAGCAGCTAGAATCCGTACTGACCCAAGGAGACTCAACCCAAAGCAGAAAATCTGAAGTAGTTCAGAAAAGGCCAGGGGAAGATTCTGGGCTCCTGTTTGCTAAATGAGCATAAGAACAGCTCTGCTGGAATAAAATTAAAAGGTGACTTAGTTTAATATATGAGCCTGGAAAAGTACCCAGTTAAAATGTCTACTGTGGATTATAGCACAAGCTACAAAATATAAAATGCATTCTGCATTCTTTTTGTCATTTGAGAATAACCATTTTTGTCAACTGCTGGCTCCTTGTTGACCGCAAGCCGTATAGGACTTAACCATAGCAACTAAATGGCTTAGCTTCAAAGTTGAGGTGTGCAAGCACACTATATCATTGTTATTTTTTTACACAAAATGTTTTTTATATGGTTTTCTTTGGAGGCAAATGGCTGATTGATTGCCTTTCATCTGGTGCTTTGAGTAGCTGTAAGAGCTACTTTTTATAAACATCAATTATGGCAGGGTAATAAATCAGGGCCTCTTACAGTGAACTAGTGCAGTCCACTTTGATATCAAAGCACTAGCCTCAGATCACAATTGAAAAATATGTCCTATTTGCTGGCAGCTCATTGCCCTGACATTAATTTAATTGTTATCTGCATTTCAAAATGTACCAACCAGGAGTGGGGATGCAGGGGTGAAAGGATTAAAAGGAGAAATGGAGTCTAGGACCTAATTGTGTTTAAAACAAAAAAAAATGATTAGGAAAGCTTCAGAGGCTATAGGCAGTTTGTCCATGAAGGATCTTTTAACAAGAGGTGACATGATTTAAATGATTTAAAAAAATAAAACTTGGACCCACCATAAAGTATCTATCTATCTATCTATCTATCTATCTATCTATCTATCTATCTATCTATCTATCTATCTATCTATCTATCTATCTATCTATCTATCTATCTATCTATCTATCTATCTATCTATCTATCTATCTATCTATCTATCTATCTATCTATCTATCTATCTATCTATCTATCTATCTTTCGTCAATGGGTGGGAGGTATACATGAACCCACAGAAAGTGTTGAGGTGCCAGCCAGTTCAGCCCATTTCGTTTTTGGGCAGTAAGCAACAAAATAAGCACTCGAAGGCACAAAATAGAACTCAAACTAGCCTTCATGGCTTTTCATTGCAGTGGCTCTTGTGAGCAGGTAAGTATTTCAGAGCTCTGTCCTTTAGGTTCGTCCAGGCCCATATTAGATGCCCTTTCCTGAGAGCTTCTGGCTTTTATAGCTGTAATGGTGGAAGGAGTGGCGTTAAGTGCCCTCAACATTCATCTTCTTGCAGTTGAGGAAGATGAAAAGGGAAGCACTGTTAGTGAAGGCTCCCCCTCTCACCCTGGTGAGGTACTACTTACTTTGGCTAAGCTCTGAAGATATCCCTCACACACATGCATTACATTATCTATCTGTCTGTCTGTCTTAGAAAAGACTTACCATATAATAAATATGTATTTCCTAACTATTAATTCAGGTGACATGATGGCCAAGTGGTTAGTGCTGCTGCCATGGGTTTGAGTGCTGGTCTAGCCACTGTTAGTGAATGTTCTCCATGTGTCTGTGTTAAGCCAAGATCACATTACGTCACTTCTGATCATGGGGAGTATCAGATTTTCTGACCACAGTTGCTGATCTCATTGCTGGACCACATCAATTTAAATAACTGTAAGTCACTGGCCATGTCACATTTAGTGATGGCATGCCGATCTTTACGCATTGTCACGCCTGCCCCTTTTTCCTGACAGCAAGTTCAGCCGCGGTCCATACCCTTTTTGCTTTTTCCAATTCTGTTGAGATAGGTAAAACATGGGACATCAGACAAACAAGCTTCTCTTCTGTTTGTGAAATCCCAAACCCCTGCATTCCTAATTCCTCATCACTGCATTCTATGCATTATACTATTGGGTGAGAATTCATTGGTTGTCAGCTGCCATGCACACAGAGCCTGCTCCCACGACCAAAGACAAAATGAAACCTTGTTTGATTTTTTGGGAGTAAGTCGCAAACTAGTTGGAGTGAGTGGTTGGGCATGTCACATTATGAGAAAGGCTTCATGTAAATGAAGGCTATGACTAGAAATCATTGCAAAAGTCATGTAATGTGACCTGCCCTTCGACTAACTCCACCGATTTTGCGACTAGCTCTGATAAAATCCAACAGGTTGATCTTGTCCTTAGTCATCTGTTTGGTCTCTGTGTCGCCTTGTACTGAACCGTTTCTCTCAGATCTCTGTGAAATACGGATTTGGTTATTTGAAAACTTTCAATTTAGCTGGTAGGAATAGGGAGCATATTAAGAGTCTCCTGAGATAAACTGGCCCCTCATTCCAGATTTTCCCTGCCTTGTATCCAATACAGCCCTAATAGGACCCTGAATTTAATTAAGTGGGTGTAGTCAGTGGCCGAGTTGATGGATATTTATTAATTTATCTGTTTGTGCATACGTGTCTACCATATCAATGCTGTTTCTGAGCATCAAGAGCCACTCACAGGGGAGCGATTTGATGTGTGAACACATCAGGGAACTGTTAAAAAGAGTGGGATTTCAGCAGGTCAGGGGGAGGATAAGAAAAGCTCCGGGAAATGGATAAGAAAAGAAATACAGTGTATTAACTTAAAATAGAGAAAAAAACATTCTGTAAGGAAATTTTGTGAAATAAACACAAAAAAAACATTGCATAAATCAAGAACCCTAATCCAAGTCAGCTAAAAAGGATAGAAACTATTACAATAAGCAGTTGATTGTTCAGCCAGCCAGCAGATGGAAGGTTGGTGCTGAGAAAACAGATTATTAGAGTATCAAGTGGGCTCAGATAACACCTCGTCAGAAGTAACAGCATGAATTAGCTAACAGAATAAATAATGTAAAAATTATTAAAATCTATGTATCTACCTACCTTATATTGTCCTTTTTGACTGACTATCTGGTTTAAAGTGCCTTTTATGTAGTCTGTTTGTATTGAATTTGAACATGGGGTACAGATATAACTTAATAAATGCATATGAACATATGGAATGGACATCCGAGGGAACGACACTCTCAACAGAATAAATGTTGCTTTTGTTTACTTCAGTTGAGAAAAGAAAAAACAAATGCACAATGGCATTAAAATACAAGAAAGTAGCAGCCTCCAGTTAACTCGAGGCCAAATAGTTTAGAGGTGCTTTTCAAGTTATAGACGCGCTCCGTCTCTCTGGTTGCTCAAAAGTGAAGTGTTGCCTCCTTCTAAATGGTCGTGCTTTGATGACCCTGGGACAGGAAGGGGCGGACTCAGTTGCCCTTATTGGGTGATTTCTCAGTACTGTGGAAGATAAGGAAGACAGCACAGTTAGCAGCAGCGCCCCCTATCAGTTTGGGGTGCAACTGCATACCTGAGAGGAACTCCGAGGGTCACCTTCTCACACGCGTGCATGACAATGACAATATACAGTATACTCTGTAGATGATCAAATTATATAGAATTTGTACACATATATGTCTTTATATGTGCATGCATTTGATCCGTTTGTTCATTTTATTCTCTAAACCAGTACCGGATCACATGGAGACAGACAGACAAACAGACATACATAACACAGAAGCAGAACCTGAAAGAGAAACGAGTCAATGAAAGGGCATGATTAGCACAAAGCCACATTCACCGTTACAAGGTAGACGTAAGATTGGTATGGTGGTGCAGTAGATAGCACTGAGTTTTTTTTAGTCACATCATAAAGACACACATGGTGGATTAATTGGTGACTCTGCGTTGCTCCCTTGTATGTGTGTACGTGTGTGTGTGTGTTGCAATGGATGGGAAAAATCCAAGTTGATACGCAGAACACAAACATGTAAAGGTTCACATTGCATGGTTAAAATGGTAACTTCCGTGCATATGCTTTGCTGCTTACATGCATAATACCAGTTGATTTGACTTAAGCAATGCACATTATATTGTTTAGGACTGTTCTGCTTAAATTTTGCGTGCTTATTTACAGTAATTCCCTCGCCGTATTCAGGACTCCACAGTCAGCTGGCACTGCATATTTAATTTGGCTTTCCCTTATGCTGTATGACACCCATTATCCCAGATTTAGACCCAGTAGATGGTACCCTATGCAAACAATCTGAGCAGCTACTGGGAAAAAAAAGAGCCAAAAGGATGAAAGAGCAGAGAAAAATGCCAAGAATGCTATATCTGCAAATGGACTTGTACACCCAGGGTATTATATGATAATGAAGGCTCAGTAATGCCTGTGTGTGCTGAATGGAGAGTATACATTTAGTCCTTTTATGCAAAGTACTACAAGCGTTGTATTGATCATTTCTGGCAGCTCAAGCCCAGTAATGAGTACATGAAGGAGCCTTGGGGCCTTATTTCAGCAGCTAAAATGTTTGTAGGAAGGCAAAAAAAAGGAAAAAAAAAACAACCGCACAGAGGCTCCCGTAGAGGGTCAGTAGGCAGAGTGAATTACTGTCTCACCTTTGCCTCAGACAGCCCCTGCAGGTTTGGGGGTTTCAAGTGTGCAGCCCAGGGAGGTGGGAGATTGCTGCCCAGGTCGAGTCTGCTGGCCTGCGGACCCAGATGAGGTGCTTGCCAATGCACTACCGGGTCATTTCCAGTGTTCACGTTATCAGCCCCATTTCTCAGCTATAGGATGGGGTGACGAGGACACCTCCAAAGCACTGGTGTTCATTTCATTAACCCTTCAGTTCTCTGTCTGGTTCCCTGTGTGGCTGCAGCCACTTTAAAATCTTGTTGCACTTTTCTAAACAGAATCATACAAGTGTTGATTGAAGACAATTGTACAGCCTATATTAAGATTATTTTCCCCAATGTGTTACTGAATTCATTCTTGACAGTATGGTTCACAAAGCTATAAAAGCTATAAAAAAGACAAAGCTGCAGAGGGAGGCGATCTATACCACTAAACGCTACAGGTGATGAAGAGCAGGGGTGAAAAATGAAAAAGGAAAAAAAAAATAACACATTTGTAATGTGAGATCCTGGGTATAAAGCAGAAGAAATCATCTTTGTGATTTTCTCGACCCTTTAAAACGTTTAGCCCTTCCTGATTTCTGCAGTTCGCAGCATCATTTCAGGCTGAACTTCAAAGGTGCAGACTGCTGAGCTTCTGAGGAGCTAGCATGAGGAAGGCCTTGGGCGAGCTGCTCAATTACCTCGCCTGATGGAGTGCTTGGTCTGATACTCCGAAAAGCTATTCCTTTTTGACAGGTCCCACCGAGGGTGCAAGTACTGCACGGTCAAGCGTTTACACTTGCCTGTAGATTTTCTCTTCCGGATTATTGTGATTTCTTTACATTTTATTTTGCTGAAATATGAAAACCTGGTGACACACTAAGGTCTCACTGTTAGGTCTATTGTATAGAATGGGGGAAATGTGACACTGCTGTAGATTTGCATGTGTTACTGCCAGTATGGCACTAGATAACCAGTCAGCTGTGAAAACCCCATGGTGGAGGGAGTTGTGCTGCGGAGTAAGTGGAGATAGGAGAGGCATCAATGGTGGAGACTGGTGTGTTCTCTTTGGTTCTCCAGGTGGACTCATTCTGTCGTTTGGCAATGCTCCTACTACATGCAAGACCTACTTGGTCATTTTTATTCAGCTTAGCTGTACAGTGTTGCAGTGTTTCTAAAACTTGTGTGTAGCAGATTGACTGTTACCTCTAGAATATTCCAGTCAGGTTGAAGGCCCAGCTTTTGTTCATTTGGCACTGCAGCTTTGCCCACAGTGTAATTGGTAAAGATATCAATGAGATAAAAGATTGCATTTTTTGCCAGTCTGACTGGCTAGTTTTGCACACATTCAGTTGATGGTAATTCAGAGGAGCCACATTGTATGCAAAGTAATCCATTCTCAGCATAAACACGGTGCGGCAGGCAATCCATTGCTCTGCAGATGTCAGTGACTATAAGGCTAAGGAAGGCACGGATTAACTGCACTTAGCTTTGTTGACCACAGGTGGCCTGGGTGTAAAATGCAGGCTTCCTTAACTTGCAGGAGGAAGAAACACGGAAAGTGCCTGTCGCACTGGCAAATGGAAACCCAGGAGTGCCTAAAAGCCTTCACACTTGCCCTGTCAGTGTGTGGTACAGCAGCTAAACAACTGATTGCCTCCTTTTAGCTTATCTTCACTTATAGGGAGATGCTCTCTCTCTCTCTCTCTCTCTCTTGCTCTTTCACTCCCTCCCTCCCTCCCTTTCTCTCTCCACAAGCGGCTCTTGCTTTCTGCTCGTTTTCCCTGTCACTTCCTGTTCCCCTCCACTTCGGGGCAGCGGAATGATGCTGTGCTGCTAAAATGCGCTGACAGACACAGTTAGCGTCTCAGCAAACACATCTTCTAGCTGCTGGGGCTATTTATCTCTGCTTCACAGAGAGCTGTTATCATGTTACCACATTGTTGTTTCGGCCCTGTCATTTTCTTCTGCTGATCTTTGGGATTTTTCTCCCAGTGTGTCACAAGTATCAGCTTGTGGGTCACTGCGCAAGGAAATAACGCTGTTGTTTGAAACAGTAAATCACAAGATAGGAAAGTTAATGATTTCTCTGATACCAGTTTAAGATAGATACATGAGAAAATTGGTTAGATAGATAGATAGATAGATAGATAGATAGATAGATAGATAGATAGATAGATAGATAGATAGATAGATAGATAGATAGATAGATAGATAGATAGATAGATAGATAGATAGATAGATAGATAGATAGGGTACTATATTATACCGAGAAGAACACAGCTCATAGATTGATAGAGATAAAGGCACTATATGGTAGATAGGTAAATAGATAAGTGGATCGGTAGGGAGATATTTAGATATAACAGATACTGTCAGTGTGTTTGTGTGAAAGTCATTGACAGAATAAGAAAAATCTCTTTTGTTTTACATGACAAATTTCTTTATTTATTAATTTATCTAATTTACAGGGTGTCTTTCATAGCTGTCTGTTTTAAATGGTATTAATTTAGGCAGGTAATATTGTGCCCTTCCAAGGTACCATATTTTAAATGATGCTTTTCAGATTAACGTGTCTGTGTATTTTATACAGTGCCCCTCTGGTCTATCCATCTTAAACAGTGCTGCACTACACTACCATGTCTTTCTCTGTCAAGCCATTTTCTTGAGCCCTATCTCCATTCCACAGTACACAGATCAAGTCCCCAGAAATTAAACATTGTAGACAAACAGTAATTGATTAGAAAATCCTCCCTGCTTTGCCTTGCCTCTTGTAATAAATGTATATAAACCGCTCCTGGGCTGTGTTTCTTTCCCTCCCTCTCTCTCTCTCATGTGACACTAATGGCAGAGAGAGGCCTTTTGTCACACTCTGCATGCTACTGGAAAGCAGGACATACACAGATCTGTCCGGTGCTGACCCTAAACCCGTGACCCTGTAAACTGTGAGGAGATAAGGCCTGCTTCTTTATTTTATCTGACCCTTGAGTAATTTGCTTGTGTTCATTTTGCATACTAATCTCACCTTTCCAAAATAGCGCTTCCAACTTCTAATATGTCCCAAAGCGTGATAAAATGATTATGTCTGCTTCTTCTCTGTAGTTAATTGAAGTAATTTGCATTTGCTTGTGTATGGTGAGGACCTGAAGCCTTGGAGGTTTGCATCTTACAGAGCATGGCAGGATGCACTTTCTTTCACTTCATGGCCAGATGGAATCGGAGCCAAGCCCTGCTGCTTTTTTTTTTTTTTTTTTTTTTGCTTTGAAGGAAAAGGTAGTCCAGACACCAAGAATGTGATAGTTTTTCACTTTCCACGTAACAGAGCCATGAATTAATACATTGAAACAAATGTGCTGTGACTCAGCATGGAGCATGCAACTTTCATAGGGTCAATGGTGTCTTCTTTTAATTCTGGCCAAAGGCAGATCTGAGATTACATGCTGTATACTAATGTATGTACTCTGCATATATACACAAACCTTACACCCACACACACAGTATGTTCAGTACATATGTAATATGATTTGTATACCATATATTGTATATAATTAGAATAAGGTTGCAAAATAAAGAAATAACTGGCATTTACATGTTGCAATACAGAAAAGAAAGTGTTTTGTCCTCCACCTGTACACTATATGTATTGTGTATGTGTGTACATATACAATCATATGAAAAAGTTTGGGAACCCCTCTCAGCCTGCATAATAATTTACTCTACTTTCAACAAAAAAGATAACAGTGGTATGTCTTTCATTTCCTAGGTACATCTGAGTCCTGGGGTGTTTTCCGAACAAAGATTTTTAGTGAAGCAGTATTTAGTTGTATGAAATTAAATCAAATGTGAGAAACTGGCTGTGTAAAAATTTGGGTCCCCTTGTAATTTTGCTGATTTGAATACATGTAACTGCTCAATGCTGATTACTTGCAACACCAAATTGGTTGGATTAGCTCATTAAGGCTTGAACTTCATAGACAGGTGTGTCCAATCATGAGAAAAGGTATTTAAGGTGGTCAATTGCAAGTTGTGCTTCCCTTTGACTCTCCTCTGAAGTGTGACAGCATGGGATCCTCAAAGCAACTCTCAAAAGATCTGAAAACAAAGATTGTTCAGTATCATGGTTTAGGGGAAGGCTACAAAAAGCTATCTCAGAGGTTTAAACTGTCAGTTTCAACTGTAAGGAATGTAATCAGGAAATGGAAGGCCACAGGTTCAGTTGCTGTTAAACCCAGGTCTGGCAAGCCAAGAAAAATAAAGGAGCAGCATATGTTCAGGATTGTGAGAATGGTTATAGACAACCCACAGATCACCTCCAAAGACCTGCAAGAACATCTTGCTGCAGATGGTGTATCTGTACATCGTTCTACAATTCTGCACAATTTGCACAAAGAACATCTGTATGGCAGGGTGATGAGAAAGAAGCCCTTTCTGCACTCACGCCACAAACAGAGTCATTTGTTGTATGCAAATGCTCATTTAGACAAGCCAGATTCATTTTGGAACAAAGTGCTTTGGACTGATGAGACAAAAATTGAATTATTTGGTCATAACAAAAAGCGCTTTGCATGGCAGAAGAAGAACACCGCATTCCAAGAAAAACACCTGCTACCTACTGTCAAATTTGGCGGAGGTTCCATCATGCTTTGGAGCTGTGTGGCTAGTTCAGGGACTGGGGCTATTGTTAAAGTCGAGGGTCGGATGAATTCAACCCAATGTCAACAAATTCTTCAGGATAATGTTCAAGCATCAGTCACAAAGTTGAAGTTATGCAGGGGTTGGATATTCCAACAAGACAATGACCCAAAACACAGTTCGAAATCTACAAAGGCATTCATGCAGAGGGAGAAGTACAATATTCTGGAATGCCCATCATAGTCCCCTGACTTGACTATCATCGAAAATCTATGGGATGATTTGAAGCAGGCTGTCCATGCTTGGCAGCCATCAAATTTAACTGAACTGGAGTGATTTTGTATGGAAGAATGGTCAACACCCAGAATCCAGACACTCATCAAAGGCTATAGGAGGCGTCTAGAGGCTGTTATATTTGCAAAAGGAGGCTCAACTGAGTATTGATGTAATATCTCTGTTGGGGTGCCCAAATTTATGCACCTGTCTAATTTTGTTCTGATGCATATTGCATATTTTCTGTTAATCCAATAAACTTAATGTCACTGCTGAAATACTACTGTTTCCATAAGGCATGTCATACATTAAAAGGAAGTTGCTACTTTGAAAGCTCAGCCAATGATAAACAAAAATCCAAAGAATTAAGAGGGGTTCCCAAACTTTTTCATATGACTGTACTGTATATGTATGATTGTGTGTTGAGGCAAGGTCATTTAGCAAGAGGTTGCCAGGGACAGCAGCATCAGTGGCACAAAGCAGAGTAAGGTCTCTCATTAAATTTCCATGTGACAGAGAGAGAAAGAGAGGCTGACTCTGGCAGGAAGAGAACAACTAATCATGCCAGTGTGAGAGGGCAGAGGCCACTAGGAATTGGGAGACCCAGTCAAGCTTAATGTCCTGAAGTTGCAGTAGGCAAAGATGTGAAGGAAAAATATAGAGAAGTTGGCTACTTGCAATAAAATATACATATATATATATATATATATATATATATGTATATATATATATATATATATATATATATATATATATATATATATAGAGCATTCCCCTAGGACACTAGAGAGTAGGAAACACAGAAGATGTGTGGTGTTCCCTAGGACACTAGAGAGTACGAGACACAGAAGACGTGCAGCATTCCCCTAGGGCACTAGAAAATTGGAGACCCAGAAGATGCGTGGTGTTCCCTAGGACACTAATGTGGAGAAGACCCAGAAGATGTGCAGCGTTCCCCTAAGACACTAGAGAGTACGAGACCCAGAAGACGTGCAGCATTCCCCTAGGACACTAGAGAGTACGAGACCCAGAAGATGTGCAGCGTTCCCCTAGGACATTAGAGAGTAGGAGACCCAGAAGACATTCAGCGTTCTCCTAGGAAACTAGAGAATAGGTGACCCAGAAGATGTGTGGTGTTCCCTAGGACACTAATGTGGAGAAGACCCAGAAGATGTGCAGCGTTCCCCTAGGACACTAGAGAATAGGAGACACAGAAGATGCATGGTATTCCCCTAGGGCACTAGAGAGTAGGATACCCAGAAGATGGCTCTATTATTATTTCAAGAGAGAAGTCATGAAGACAGCCACAAGATCGCCAGATCTCCAGGTGACCACATAATGTCTTCTGCTAGAGGACTGGGAACACAATGACCAAGAAGGCAGCTGGGAAATGTTCTAACTTGTAAGAAGACAGAAAATATTTTAATGAGAGAGAATCAGGAGATAGATGTAGTAAAAAAATCTGAGTTTTGGTAACCAATAAATCAAGGCTATCTTTGACCAATGCCCAATCATTAGTCAAAAATCAAAGTCACTATGCCAGAAGTGAAACGGTAGGAAATAATGAATGTTAACAAATGAATTCCTTGGGTGGAAAAGCACCAAAATTCTTTTCTTTTGTCCTGCACCATCTTTGCGCCACTTTCAACCCTGGGAAACCTGTAATAATAAATATGGCCAAAGTGACATCTTCTACAATCATGTAATGTAAAATGTGGATAAAGAATGAGTAAATGAGCACAAAAGTGATGTGCTGTGTATTTCTTTAATGAAAACAACACAATTTATGAGCAGCTGCCTTCCCATCAGTTTCTACCAGCAGATAATTTTTTTTTCATAGTCATCATTTTAAATAAAACAGGAAAGTGAAATGTAGCATGTCAGATTCCTTGAACATCCAACCATCCATCCATTTTCTAGACCAAGTTTTTTGGTAAAGGATTAGCCTTGTGTGACATACCAGTACGAGAGAGAGGACACTCGTGCACACACGAACACTCGCGACCCAGCAGCACATCTTCGGAGTGTGGAAGAAGCAATGTAGAACATAGAGAACAAACTATATTTGTATTAATTTTTCTAACCTTAAAATATATGATTTTGTCATTTTAATTAAAACAGCATTAGTCAGACCTTCTTATTCAGTACAAAATAACATTTCTAAGTAAATATTTATTTATATAGAGAGAAAGAAGGAGAAAGACAGTGTGTACATTTATATGGGTTGTAAATTTTAATGGGAATTGTAATCTTGCCCTTTCCCTTTCATGGACTGCTGTAGATGGGCCTCAGGCAGAGAGTGTTAATTAAACATAAATTTGTACTATTATGCCAAAAGTCCTCTGAGCTTATTGAACTTACAATCTGGCAAAACAATCGCATGGCTAATGGCCTCTTATTATCATTTTATGAAACCTGTTGGCATCTATGTGTTATTTTAATGTGGTAAAAAGGTCTCAGCTTCTCAGAACTTGTGAGGCTTCTCGCCGAAGTGGCATATCTTTCAAATTAACAGCAGCAAGGTGTAATTTCTCCACTGCTCATGCAAGTGAAGGCAAACAACATGAGCGGACGTGCTATATTTGTTATTTTCTACAATGCCCTACAGAGAGATCAGCCTCCTGCAGAGCCTAGTTAAGGCAGTAGGGTACCTGAGGGCTGAGCTCGATTGCCTTATTTACATACAGATGCTTTAACTAGCTGCCCTTGATGAATTGTTAATGCACATTTGGGTGAAATCAAGGATGCTATCTGCTGGACTTGCCTTTGAACACTGTGTGCAGTGTGTGCCTCCACAGATTTGGTAAAGTGGATCCATTTATGTACTTCTCTTTCCTTGTTAGCCCTGTTTAAGTGTGCATGTACAGGTATGTGTGTGCAGCACAGCAAAACTGGCAAGAGATCAACCTAAAGAAGGGACAATCCAGCAGTCATCGAATATCTGAGGCTTTTTAAGCAATACATTTCAACCACCCCTCTAGAGTATACTGCCCATTTTTAAGAGGATTCTCATGACAGTGTACTTGCAGTATAATAGCATGTGCTTATTTCCAGTTTTTGATACCATCTCAGCGCCTCAGTAGCACAGGGTTTCCATCGTGGTTGAACTGTCACAGTCTCCCGATGTTTTCCTGAATATGTCACTTTTCTCCCATATCCCAGCTATGCAAACTATACTAACTGGTTACTTTTGGTTGGCCCTAAGGGGGTGAGTCTTCTTTCCAGTGAACTAGGGTTCCAATCCAAGATGGTAACCATCTTGCGTCTGATTCTCCCAGGAACAGACTCCAGTGCTCTGATTGGGCAGATCAAGAAAACGGAAAGACATAGATAGCACCATATTAAGATGTGTATAGGGAGGAAATTCCCCATATATATTACAGTGTTTGTCTATTTTCTAACGTTATTTACACATGGTTCAAAACCACTTCAGATCCTCAAAGCATGTGTTTACAAGAATATTCAGCTAATGCATCACCATCTCAAAGTCACAGAGTCTTTCACTATTTACTCAAAAATAGCAATAATAAAAGAAAATCACAACCGAAATCTGTAGCTTTGTTTACTGAAATTGAGAGCTGCCATGCCAAGTCTATGCCAGTTATCATCACAGGGATGGAGAGCGATTTCTCCAGCTCTTGAGGCAATCGACCATCACTTCAGAGACACTAGAATTCAAAGCATCGCCCACACATTCTCATATTCCCAGCTCCTTCTGTGTGATCTCAGATGAGTGGAGAACATTGTCTACGTAAACAGTGAAAAAGATAGAAGACTTTAAGGGCGTAGAGCAAAGCCCAGTAGTAGAAAGGCATGCCTGCTCAAATATTGTGACATCTGTTCATGAACAAAGAAACCTGGAACCAGCATCATCTCAACGCAACTTTAAGACAGGCTGTGGGCCTTGCACTTTTGAGCCACAGAAAGAAACGTGTCAGTTATACTACAAAGGGTCCAAATGCCTTCCGCTCCGCAGCATGTGTACAAAATATACAGAGGGCCATTTCAGTGCCTTTCCCTATACAGTATATCATGACAATGTTTTGACACCAGTGATATTACAGCACGGTGCTCTTGTCACACAAAAACTCCTGACAGGAAATACAATATGAAACATCTGTGATCTGAAAAGAAGGCTGGTGTTCCCCTCACACTGTCTGCTTAAAGCCCAGTGGTGAAAGACCCGCTTAGCCTAAACTGGATCTTGATGAACTGGGTAGAGCACAAGAAGTGCAGTGTTGTCAGCGGAAAAGAGGAAGCTTCAGGCCTTCGTATGGACAGTGTGAAAAGGCAAACTGCATCCCATTCAGACATCCTCTACCTCACAAGCAGATTCAAATCTCAGGGATCTATTAGCCCCCATAGGGGTAATGCACATCACATTTCCCCTGGGGAAAGGTGGTTCTTCCATCTCACAACAGGTGACGCTGCTAGCCCAGGGGAACAGAGAGAAAGCCCCGGAGATGGTGAATTTAGAGATGCTAATTCCAGCAGAGAAGACCTGGTAGCTGTACATAATTCTGCATTCCTTGTTATTCTCAGTTGAATAAAAAAAAGAAAATACGTCACTTGCAGATAATGTGTTAACAGATGAACATGCAGAAAATGGTTCTATAACGCTTCAAGGTCCTTATGTATGCTCAAAAATGATTTTATATATGTATTCAGCCTTCTTAACACCGGTTCAGAACTTAGCTACACATACACTTAGATGTGTCAAACAACCTGACAGTATAAGCAAAGTATGTGGGTGGGTGTGTGTGTGTATTGACTTGGCACCCATCCCAAAACAAAATTGTGTTATAGCTGTGCAGTATAGTGCAATAGTAGATCCTTTATAATAATAGCAGACGTAAGAGAACATGCTGCTGCCCCACTGGGCCTGAAGTTACAGGTCTTCTGCTCCCTGTGTACCTGCCGGAATAAGGGAATTGCCACAAGTGCTTCATTGCCTAATGGGTAAATATGTTGATTCCCTACACATACAACTAGAGCAGCTACCCTCCCATTCAGTGTCCCTCAAAAGCCGTGCCCACCATTGCCGCTTTATGGGATGCAGGCTGTCTAACATGGGACTATTTCACCACACACAGGCTGTCTGTCGGCATCCACAGTTTTCCTACTTAGAGTTCTGTCAAACTGGAGTGCACCTCCAGGATGTCCCCACTGTATTCAAGTAGGAAAATGGATCAGAGCTGTCTGAATGCATTTACACCCGTCATTCCCTGACAGCAGCCTTTTAAACTCCATATTGACTTATAAGTGAGGCTTGTGGTGAGTCCTTAAATAAAGCTTTTGGCTCATTCCTCTTTGATGTAGGCAGTGCTCTGCTAGCCAGATCATTTTTTCATTGCGGTTCACACCACGGTAGACAGAGTCTACTCAGTATTATGGGGCATACTATAGACTCCTGCCTATTGATACCAGGCCAACTGATGGGTACCAGTTAACCAAACAGGCACATCCTTAGGAAGTTGGAGGAACCCAGAAGAAGCCCACAAGCCCTGCATAGACACTGTCCCGGCCAGGATTCAAGCCGTATCCTGGGAAGTGTCAGCAGAAGTGCTATCATAATATACATTGTTGTGTGTTCTGGGTTTATTTGGGGTTTTGCATCACCAGGGATCAGTTCCTTTCATTTACTGTTAAATTCTATTCTTTAATCATGTGACTGCATTAGTTGGGGCCATTACATTAATGAATGTGATGTATAAATAGGACTGCATACTCATTTCCATCATCACTCAGTATATAAAATAGCCTTGAATGTCTGTAGTAGTAGTAGGGTGTTGTATCATGTTAGCCATTATGGATGCAATGAGAAGTCAAGCAAAATGGCACATTTTATTGGCTAACTAAAAAGATTACAATATGTGAGCTTTCGAGGCACTCAGGCCCCTTCTTCAGGCAAGATGTAATACAGAAACTGGAGTTCCCTGTGTTTATATACACACCACGACAGAGACAGCAATGGAAAACCTTTAGGTGGGTCACCTTCAATGTAAAAAAATAACAGATCTCTCCAACCTAAGATTCATTTAGCTGCTGAATTTTAGAAGTAGAGGAGAACAATGTATAGTCAGGATCTTTGGATAAGATAACTGTCCAACAAAGTCTTTTGAAGATTGTGATGAGTTTTGCATACAACGTGGATCTGCAGTCTGGTTGTCAGGGTCAGCCTGAGACATGTAAACAATCCTCATATCTTGTTATAAAACTCTTGTTCTGTTTAAACCATGTTGTAATGTGTTCAATTTTAGCATCAGTTTAACTTCCATTTCCTTTCTCTCCTGCTGTGTTTTGAAGTTCCCCATAGGCACAGTGACTTTAAAGTCCTTCTCACCATGTCCAGTGCTGTTGAAGTGAGCTCCTACAGGAACATCTCTGCTGCCATGCTTAATGTAGAACCTGTGAAAGTTCATTCTTTGGCGGAGTGTTTGTCCAGTTTCTCCCACATAGAGTACAGTGCAGACCACATTGGATGATCTGCAGGAAAATAATCCCTTTATGAGATGTTCTTGTTGGCTGTGTGGTATAACTACACAATCTGTGTTATAAATGTGTCTTTTCTGTAGACAGGGAAATGAACCATTTTCTGTTGGTTCACTCAGGGAGCTTCAGACAATTAGTTGCTGCAGGTTTGGTGATTGTGTATATGCCAGGAGGGGAGGTTCTGGGAATACATCTCTTAACATCCGTCCATCCATCATCCAACCCGCTATATCCTAACTACAGGGTCACGGGGGTCTGCTGGAGTTCTTTTATAATTTTTTGAAGTGCTTCAAGATGTGGGTTATAGGTGGCAACAAGTGGGATGCAGTTCTTATTGTCTCTGTTTTTATATGCCAGGAGGTTGTCTCTAGTCATGGCAGGAGCTCCTGTTATTTGAGTGTCTGTTGTTTTGGGAGTATATCCTTGTTTAATGAAGTCTTGTCTAAGCTCCTGCAGTTGTTTATCCCGGTCTGTCAGGTCTAAGCAAATACGATTGTAACGTATTGCTTGGCTAAAAATGATGGAGCGCCTTGTATGTTTGGGGTGGAAGCTATCTCTTCTCAGGTATGTCTGTCTGTTGTTGGTTTGTGAAAAACAGAAGTTACAAGGGTGTTGTCTTTGAGGTGAATGGTGGTGTCAAGGAAGCTGACTTCTGTTTTTGAGTAATTAAGCTTCAGCTTTTTGTTGGGGTTTAAAGAATTATGCTCGTTCTGAAAATGGAGGAGGTCTTTCTCACTGGTAGTCCAGTTTATGACACGAATAACATGAGCACAACTGTATATTATGACACTGACCACCAGGGCAGGATTTCAAGGGTTAAGGTTGTGTCTGTAGTTTTCTTTTCTGGTAATTTGTTTTTGCTCATAGTGCAAACTAATTTGTCTTCAACTACTAAATGCCATACATACTCCCCCCAAATAAAAACACAAGTCTTTCCAGCAACCTCCTCTAATCCCATACTGGCATGCAAACTTTCTTAATGTCCTTTTTAGAAACTAAACTTACCATAAACTTAGCAGTTATATTTTCTTTATGTGGCAAACACAAGACGCAAAGGAAGTAGAGTCTTGGTGCATTAGGTATATAAATGTGGTTTCACACATACTGCTGACAGGGTGCCCAGCCTGCGATAACCATTTGTTTTTCTCAGTATGGTTCAGGGTGCCTTCATCTACAGTATATAACAGTTTGCTGTGCCACATTGTGATTGAATATGACTGACCTAGTTTGAAAGCAGCATGGTCATTTTGATTCATTTTCCAATATCTTGACATGTGACAATCAGTGAGAGATGAGTTAAAAACATTGCAGGGTGAAGGCAAGGCCTCTCTAATGATGGAACGTAATGACACCACTTGTGTCGTGGGCCAGTATCCCTGAACATTTGGGCTGTGACTGAACATTCCCCACATAAGGAGTATTAACGGTGCCTTTGTTACATTTATATTGTTAGCGTTACACAAGTCACTTGCCAGGCACAACCCTTTGCAGCTTACAGATGTGTTTGTGGCAGGTTTATCTCAAAAGTGAGATGACAGTGGCTGGAGTATGCAAGTCATGTTCATAAAAGTTTAACGTTTTATAATATTACTGCTTTCACTGTTCTGTGAGAGTTAGTCACTCTAAACTGTCAGACCAAGTCAAGATTATTGGTCAAGAAAACACATTGCTTTTGAACCCTTTTTTATATTTGACTTTTCATAACGTAACAGTTTATTGTGATTCTTTATGTACAAGTTTGCATTTTTCTAACATTTCCCTCTTCTATACCTGAGCCCAGAGAATCACGAAATGATCTGTGGTGGCTAACTACCTGATAACACTGGGATATAAACTACTTTTTCTTAAAATCTCATGAAGGTAGATAATCTGCAACCATGCTGCACCTCCTGGTGCCACAGTGTTCAGCACTGCAGTGTCACAGCTCTAGGAGTCGCAGTTCAGCTCCTGGACTGCCCACCATGTGTGTTATTCGCACATTCTCCTGTTTCTGTGAATTTTTCCTCAGGGTATTCCATTTTTTCTTTTATTTTCATATTTTGGTTACTCCAGATTGGCCCAGTGTGAGAGAATCCACCCAAAGCTAAGTATGTTTGGGCCTGGCCAGTAGTTGGATGGGAGATGATGTAGGAAAAGCTTGGGTGCTGTTTACACAGGTATTGGTGAGGCCATCAGGGGGTCTGTGTGTGGATCCCAGTGCAGTAATGAGGACACTATGCTGGAAAACATTGTGCCATCCTTCAGATGAAATGTAAGGCCGGGTTTATACTTCACGTGACCGACACGACACATGCTGCAGCGGATGCTCCTGCTGTGCCAGTGTTTTACTGTTTATACTTGCGCGAGTACGTTACGTAAATCTGGAGGAATCCACCAGGTGGCAGTGCGAGATATTATCACGGTGAGAACAGGTTCGGCTTCGCTGTGTTGTGAATTGCCTGGGACACCCATTAAATTCCGATGACACCTTGCCGCAATATCCGTGAAAAGGATGTTTAATGATTAAATCCATCAATCCAGGGATGAGCCCATTCCAGCTAGCATTGGGCACGAGGCAGAAACAATCCCTAGACAGGGCATCAGCTCATCGTAAGGTGAATACAAGCACTCACGTATACTAATGTCATTTTAGTGTCACCAAATCTGCACATCTTTTGAAGGAAACCGGAGCACAGTGTGGAAACCCAGCAGGAAAACATTCAAACTGCAGGCAGGGTATAATAAAGTATCTATCTATCTATCTATCTATCTATCTATCTATCTATCTATCTATCTATCTATCTATCTATCTATCTATCTATCTATCTATCTATCTATCTATCTATCTATCTGCGACGTGACTCCCTGCGAGACAACAGTGCTACCGCACCGCCACCGTGTCACCCCCATGTATGTAATTATTAACAGTATTCATTATTTAAACAAAATTAACGATTTATCTGTAAAATGTAACATACATACTTTAATGCATTTCATCATGAAAGTGATATCAAGTACGAATCTAAAGATTCTAAATTTGCAGAGAGTTGGAATATCATACATTTAATGTGTTTGTGTGGTAATCTATTGCTGCTTGCCATTGCTGTCAGGTCAGGAAGAAGTCCAAGAAGCTCGTAGCGATTAAAAACTGGGATGACGTTTATGATGGTCTGCTTTAATGATAAAGTAAACTATGAGGTTAAAGTGGATATTTCAAGATTAAAGCCGAAGTTTCCACTTTAATCACAAAATACACATTTTCCCCCTGTCCTTAATTTTTTATTCTCTGTGGCTCAAGTACAGCACTGTACATTATGTTGCTGTTGTGAAGTTGCAAAAAAAAAAAAAGACGGCACAAAAGATGGTATGTGAGACTTTTAAAATGTATCGTGTCATTACGATCGGTAATATGCGACGCTTGAATGTAAAAGCACCGCGGATGCATCTGCATGTCGCCATTTTGGTTCACCATATCAAACCATTCATCAAACATCAAAGCGCGCACATCAAACCTACTAGGATCTGCATAGCGGCTCTCTGTCACATGTAGATAATAAACAGAGACTCTGACGTCACATTCCGACTTTTATCACACTGCACCCCCCAACTTTTTGCTGGTACTGCAACTCGCACATGCGTCGTGTTAATTTCTGAGGACCTGCTAAGAGGACGCGTGAAATGAACGCTGGGAACACGTGGCAGCCATGGTGTGTGCACGTACTCGTTCTGAGTGTGAAGTATAAACGAGCCCTAAGACTGTGGTGCTGACTCTGTGTGGTCATAAAAGATCCCTGAGCATCTTTTAAAAAGAGTAGGGTGTTTCTCAATGTCCTGGTTAAATGGCAAACCACAGCCTGGTCATTCAGGCCCCCTGCTTATCCCCTGGCCCTTATTGCCTAACTATCACTCTCACCCCTTCACCATATAATAGCTAGTTCGTGGTGAGAGTACTGGTGCAAAAATAGCTGCTGTTGCATCATCCAGATGGATGCTACCCCTTAGTGGTGGTTGAAGTGGTTCCCCACTGTCAATGTAAAGCGCTTTGAGTAGGTTAGAAAAGTGCTACATAAATGTAATTAATTGAAGCTGGGCCCCTCCAATGGGCCACCACCCTGGTCAGAGTTAACTTCTGCCTTGTACCTAATGCTACTGGGATAGGCCATGAATGCCTGTGATTCTAGCACTAAATTAAGCAGGTTTTAAAAATAGGTGGCTGTAATGTTGTATAAATCTGGACATCCGAACAGCCCATTAGATTGACAGGGTAACGTTCACATGCTGGAAGCTTTAATTATTCTGCTTGGTAAAAACAAAGCTTCTCATATAGATTACCCAACAACATTATGGCTCTTTTGTACCTCTTAAATTTTGTGGGTTTTTTTCGTTTTTTTTGGCTTCCCAGTGTCAGTGATCATCAGCTAAAGCATGTGAGCTAAACAGGGTTTGATTTCAATCAGAGGCTTCTTCGATGACAGGTGAACCTAGTGAAGCGCAAAAAGGCCTGACAAACACAGAATACGTGAAGTAAATGGCAAATTGAACATTTCAAAATAAGCCCCTGCATTCCAGAGCTTCACCTCCTATTTGGCAGCGCCAGTTAAACCTACGACCTTCCTTTGTAACAATGCTTTGTCCTACGCCTGACTGTTCAGTAATCGAAAGTACTATAATCACAGAGAAGAAAACTATTGTATTTCTCAACACATCTATCTCATCATATTTTTTTTTTATTATTTTTTTTTTGACGCCACACGCAATCTCCAGGCCAGCGGGGTGTGTTTGCCAACTGATCCCTATCTACCTTGCCATCTTTAGCATTCATCCAGAAACTGGGCCCGCCCCCAAAGTGAAAGGCATGCAATCGCAGTCTCTGTGCACACAGTGTGCCATTAATCAGTTGCTTCTTTGCTACAGTATAATCTACTCCTTGTCTGTCAACAATCCCTCACATTATCGGGAGATTTCTGACCTGCCCTACTTGACTGAGTCCACAATTGTATTTTGTCACCAACACCTTGTGCTCTTATCATCTTGCTCGCCTTTGTGAAACCTGGGTGATCCCTGCAGTCACATTTATTGTGTCACCGTCCTGCCTGCCGCTCTCCATCTGGTCTTTTTAGTGACAGCTACCTTCCTCTCCCTGACCTGCACTGAACTGCAAATAGCAATTATTTGCTGCCTACTTACCAAATCACATGTTCGTGCAGTAAAAGTGTATCACGCAGCCTGCGTGTCCGGGGAGCAACACAAACCCACCATCTCGATGTACCTAACATTATTATATGCATGGTATTAATGCCGGCAGAAAATGTAGTTTATATTTAACAGTCCTCAATGAAGACAAGGGAGCAGGCGTCGTCATTAATTTAAATGTAAGAGAAGAGCACGCATATTTAACGCTTGATTTACCAAAGAGGCATTCCAACTCTGAATCGGATCGTGTGCCCAAGCAACCTAAAACATTTTAATGCATTTAACCTAATAGCATAACTCAAAAGACATTATACACAACAAGGATGTAAATGGATTGTTGCTGAAAAGGGAGAGCAGAGGAATAAAATGGTTATTCAATCATAGTTTTATTTATTAAAAAATAGCAGAAATAAATAATGCATTAAATAATTCACAACATATTCATAGTATTTCAGAGAAAAATATTTTTTAACTACAGAAAGATTGTAGCTGCCAATTGCATGAACAATAAACCAAATGGAACACAACTGCTAAATTATAACACTCCTGTAATCTTTAAATATTACTTTTCATGGTAAGTGCCACCCAGTGGCATTGCTTAATGAGTTCACCATTTGGGGTATAATTTGGGTATCTCAGAAGAGCCCCCACAGTCAGCGCATCATGCTAGGATTTAAACTCCAGAGCTGTGCGGACGAGGCACAAACTTGTGTGCTGTGAGGGGCGAACAAGACAGTTTTCCCTGCCTTTCTTCATTTTATCTCCAATGACCCTTATGCCAAGTGTGCTTGCTGCTGTATTTTAATGATAGTACCTGTTTTCCAGTGTGCAGGGGCTTGTTTGCTGCCTTTTATATCACAGATGCTCAGCTTCCCAATAAGCACCTGCCTTCTCTCTGTGTGTGTTTTTTTTCACACTTCTTCACTCATTGCACCACATTTTCCATTGAGGACTGAGGATTCTTCCTCTGCAAGAAATCATCTAAAACTTGACAGATGGAGTTCTTTAATGCATCCAGGTTTGTGGATTTGCTGGAACAGAGGCGTTTGGTAGCCCCTTCCCCAGCTAAATAAAACACATTGGACTGAAATGAGGACAGTCTGGCCTTTCTGTTAAGAGTCTGATCTGCAGTTGCTGACTGCCAAGCCTCATACCGTGCAGTGATTCACGCTCTCTGAGAAGCAGTGTTTCTTTCAGCTATAATGATTCCATTTTAAAAGTGTGAGGAAATGAAATTTATTGTACAAGTTCTAACAGAACAGATTATTGAGTAAGCAGTGAACCACATGTCCATTATGCTACACATAGTCCACACTTTATCCATGTTGTGACTGTTTTGTTTTTATTTTTTAATTTTCTCAGGAAGCTGAGGATGATCCTGGTACAACACAGAAACTAGCTGGATGAGATGCTAGTCTGCCTGCCAAACACGCACACTCAGTCATAATGAGCCAACCTAACCTGAATGTTATTTTGCGATTTGGGAAAAAATCAGAACAAAAGGCCATAGAGGCACAAATAGGGGCATTCAAACTCCACATAGAGCTTTGCCAGGCCATTGTTATGACGCTGTAGTACAAAATGACAAAAAGGATAAGCAAGCTTTCGAATATTACCAGCCAGACCAGGACTTCACTGAGTCTGACTCCAATTAGGCCTCAACCCAGGCAGCCTAACTCTTAAACTCCAAATGGCAGGCTTCAGAGCCTACACAGACCCAAAATAGGGCTTGAAAATGATCAAAAGAAAAACAAATGTCCTGCAAGAGAGAGGATAACAGTAATACAAAGGCAAATGAAAAATCTTTATAAATGAAGAATTGTTTAATACAAACCAAAGGAAAACAAAATGGAGCCAATATGCAAAAGGGTATGCTTAAAAAAGTAACCTAAAGTAAACATGTCTAGTCCATAATACAAATAACCATAAACCAGAAGTATATAAACAATACTTAGTGTGTGATCCACACACCACTCAGCTGGAGCCTTCTTCATCTTCTTCTGCTTCCTTATAGAGTAATGGTGATTGGCCGACCAGCATGAAGGTGAATTGCCATCACCAACTGTATTTGAGTGTTGTACAAAGCAGATTATTCATATCATAGCTTTATAATTACATAATGTGATTTTTTTTTACCCTTGATGAATTGAAAGTTTCATTAAGTTGTTTCCTTGGCACTCCATAAGCTTTACAGTGTATCAAGACACATTCAGTTTATTATGGTTTCTACAGAATCCTGATTTATGCTTAACAATATGGTGTCCCAATCTTAGTCTAGTAAAAATGAATTTCTTCTCTTCTCTATTTTTTTCCTCACTGCTTCCACTAAACCAACTGTTTCCTAAATTTTGTAAAGATGTCCCCGTTTACAGTCTTTATCCCACAAGTCATGCCCAATATTAGGTTTCCTCAGCTCCTTTGCTTCTGCTTTAGTGAGTAGTGGAAGTTCTACATCAATGTCCTTATCTTTAAGATCACATCAAACATCCATAAACTCTTAAGTGATGTATTCTAAATAATAACCTGATTAATCTCTCGTATTAAATCATTTCTACTGGTAGAACATCCTGACTTAGCACACATTACAGCTGATAATAAATCAGCACATACTACGATTCTACCCAGATGGACTTGATGCTGGAATTGTCTCCTCATCCTCAATATAAAGGCTAAGGGCGGTCCCACGTAGTGATGTCATAGTGGCCACACCTCTTGGAGATCCTCCCACAAAACACAAGCATAGCTTTAAAGCATTTATACACAATACTTAACAAATGAACAATTTTTACATAAAACAGTATTAATAAAAAGTACATAAAACCAATAATTTAAAAACAGCAAAAATAACAAGAAAAAGGAAAATAAACATAAGCCAGGGAACAACCCTTTGCTGTAACATAACAACACAGGGTCCAGGGTTGTGGGGATGCAGAGTTAACCCCCGTACCACTTTATGTTAAGATAAAAAAATAATAATAATAATAATGTTTTAATCCATCTGTTTTCTAAAGGCATTTTGTTTTGTGGACAAATAAGACATTTGTCAGTTAAATGCAATGAGAAGTGGCCAGATTGAGGCAGATCAAGAATAGAGCAGCATGTACTTGAATTAATGGAGAAGGCAAGTGCCAATACACAAGCAAGCAGAAAGAGTGCAAAAACTCAAAGATCCAAACCCATATCAGAAGTCCGATTAAAAAGGAAGTACTGTATATGTTATTGTAAATAAAATGTATAACCAGAAAAGTTCAGTATATGTATAAATGTATTTTTCTGTATATAATGCAGGTTTTAAAAGCTTGTCCTTTGCTCCGCTCTCTACTACACCGTACTCTTCATTAGCCTTGCACAGGCCTGCCCATACTGAAAGGTTTTCAGTTTATTAAACAGAGCCAACATAGAAAAAGAGCATTTCTTAGTAAAATACTGGGGCTTTTCAAAAGGCAAGGAATACAAATCAAAAGATTTGCATGTCTACCTTCGGGATCTGAAAAATCACTGACAGACCAGCAAGCACTGTTTTTTAAATCCATCCACCCGTTTCCAAAGACTGCTTACTCATGGGAAGCTAGATCTTATAAAGAAGGAACTAGTGGAACCCAGCTCATCCCAGAGTTTTGACTCCCGACTCATTCAGGGTCAGTTGAAAGATGGAAATCACACACGGACACAAAGGGAACATAGACACTTGGCATAGTAACTGGGCTGCACAGGACCACAGTCTCCTGAAGCTGTGAGGTAGGAGTGACCCCTCTACAGTGAGAGTTTTTGGTGTCCCTAACCTTTCACACTTTTTATTTACACCTGTTGGGCTTTCGAAGACACCCATGCTTAAACAAACCTTTATAAGGCAAGATGCAAGTATTGTCTAGGCACTTATGTTATAATGTGTTTCATTTTTTAATCATTAAAATCAGTGCAATAATAACATTGGCCTTAATGCTATTTAGCAATTATAGACCAACCAGTCTGCACCACTATCCTTTCCTTGTGTGATCCAGACAGGTTGAGTTTTTTCCCCCAGTTTCCCTGTGTAACATGTACCTGCCTGAAGGCAGTGCCTCATGATTTGGTAATCAAACGTGAGCAGGTTTTTGAGCTGCTCATTGCATGGTTGCTGTTATCTATGAGCTTGAGTGTGCACTGTAGCAGCCCATCTAGGCCTCTTCAGTCATTCTTAAGCTTCAGCGGAGGGGCCAAATGACAGCACACTCAGATGCCATACGTTAACGTCTGCCACTTGTGTTAAGACTTCCCTGTCTGTAGCTGCTTGGGTGGCTGTAGGGTAACTAGGATTGACGAAACCTGGAATGCATTTTTTAATACTCCGAATGTTGTCATGTATGTCCAAGCCATGTCAACGTTTTATTACTTTTGAAAAACATGCCTAAGGATAATATGTTGATTAGCTGGGGACGCATCTGGTCTCTGGTAACCAGGGATCTAGGCTTCTGAGGGATCACAACAATGAAGCGACAGACTGAACACGTGTCTGTCTGCAAATGGGCTTCTACCAGGATGGCTGCCTATGATTCCAATACTTGATGTCTGCATAGTGTATTCCAGTTTTGCCATTTCCAGAATCAATGGAAATGTTTGTGTTTCTCTGGAAGGGTATGCACAGACTCGGACAGCATGCCCTGCGGAGATGCACTACAATGCATAGCCAATTAAAAATGCAAGCAGCTCTTAGTCTTCTGGAGTTTTAGGAGGCTGGATCTGGGAATCATAAATTATTCTTTAATGATGGTCAGCATGCTGTTGGCCTCAACATTGCTTTTTGATACTCATGCAGCTGTAGCTATATGCCTTCTGAGATGTCATGGTGGCACAGTGAATGACATTCCTGTTTCACAGCTCCTGAATCAAAACTATTCCTTCCCCATCTTTGACTTCAGCCTTGAAAGAAGTGCACCACCTCCAAAGTTTCCGTTTGTTTACTGTCAACCTGGGTGGAATCAGCAATTGCTCCCTTTAATATATTTAAAGGGGTGTTGCAGTGGTTGATGCTGCCTTACACCTCAAACGATGTCAGTTCAAATCTCAGCCTTGTCACTGTGTTAGATGGGGTCAGTAGGAGGCCATTCAAGAACCATCCCCGATCACAAAATAAATGCCATGAAAATCAAAGGTACAAAAAGAGTGTTTTATTAAAGAGAAATAGCAACACTGGGAAGGGCATAACACCAGGAACATAAGAACATTGACAAACAAGAGGACCATTCAGTCCACCAGGCTTGCTTGTTTATCCCAATATGTCATCCAGATATTTCTTAAAGGTTGTCAAAGTTTCTGTCTTAACTACCTATCTCAGTAGTTTGTTCCAGATTCCCACAACTCTGCTTTCTGGCTTCAGTCGTAAATGCACTTCTCCTTAATTTTCACTGGTGTCCTTAACTACATGATTCACTGTATCAATGCCTTTGAGGATTTTAAAGACATGGATTATGTCCATACATGTTCTTCTTTACTCAAGACTGATCAGGTTCAATCCCCTTCGTCTGACAGAGCTGAACATGTCCCTTAGTCCAACTTCAAGTTTTGCTAAGTCTTTCTAGTAGGGTGGTGGCCAGAATTTCACAAAGTACCCCAGATACATTTTCACTATTGTGCCCAATACAGTCTGAGCATAACATTACTCGATTTATATTCAACAGTTTTCCAATATAACCATCATTTTATTTGCCATTTAATAGCTTCTACACATTGTTTAGATGATGAAAATATGTCAACTTAAACCCCTAAATCCTATTCAGGGGTTGCTTCCTATAGGACAGAGTCTCTCATCTTGTATTTATAGTTGCTGTTCCCTTTGCCCATGTGCAGCAGTTTCTACGTTTCCACGTTAAACTGCGTTTTCCAAGTGTTCTCCCAGTTCTGCAGATTGCTCTAGCCTTTATAAAGTGTTTTTGCAGCTTCATCAGTGTCTGCTATACCTCCATTTTTGCCTTCAACTTTATATGTCAGCACTAGGTGAATTATTTTCTACTAATAAGAGTCCCTCAATATTCTTCCATTAATCTGGATTCCCCCTTCCCCCGTAATGGCACTTTGATTACACTGACATGACTAGATAAGTAATTATTTTTCAGTTCAGCTATAATGGACACATTTGTTTTCACAATCCATGATCCACAGCCATACTTTTGGAAGAGTCACCTTTTTGCTCTTATGGCCATGGGAAACACCTCATAAAGTAACAGTTACTGAAACTAGCTATGACTGTTCTTGCGGTTTAATTGAAGTCGCATTTATCTTCCAGATCCCCCCTTATCTTCTGCAATTATCTGTTTATCCAATACCCTGGGAATTTCTGCTTGCCTTCTTGAACCTTCTTGGGTTTGTAAAATGTAAAGCAAATATTCCAGGGGTTTGAGGACTGCAAAGCTCAGCATACTTGTATGATATTTCACTGTCAATCGCCCATCCGGCCATACTTATCTTCAGAATCTCCAGAGAAATGGGTGGTTGTGACATACCCAAATCGTCACTATTGCAAAGCTACATTTTCCCCATACCCGAAAAAAAGCATAACATTACCAACGTCTTTATTTCGGTTGGCACCAAATGACTTCAACACGCAGATGAAATGTTTACGTGATGTACAAATTTTGTAAAGAATATTATTCCATCTCTGTCAAAGCAATATGTTTTTGTGAGTTCAGTCTTCTCCAACATTTTCCAAAGCATTTTCCAATTCCCAGAATGTGTATGCTGATCTCTGCCTGAAAGGCATCTTTTGGCAGCTTCTAGTTAGTTAGCACAGCAGATAAGCTCTCCTAAATCACGGTGAAGTTTGAAATAGTTTGTTAAATTAGCAAAATTGATAAAATGCTATTACTCCTAATCCTAAGAGTTTGCATCTCTGAGATTTTTGAACCAGTTAGGACTGGTGTCTTACTCTGAGACGCTTGATAAATATGCTAGGAAGTCTCCCCACCCTCTGGGTAGTCCAGCATTCTCCATCATTTTAAAAGCATTCTTCTTAGGTTGGAGAAGTTGTTCCCAATTTCAGAATGGGTTTTTTCTAACACTTTCAAGGGTTGGTGAAAACACCCCAAACCATTTTCATATCGGTTGCTTGAGTGTAGAGTAACCCAGTAACTTAACACACATGCATTTGGGTAGAGGATGGAATTGGAACCATCCACAGACAGGGATCAAATCTAGTCTAACTTAGACCAGGCCACACAGTTTTTTTCTTCATGTTGAACATTATGTTGATTTTTCAAATTTTAAGATATTTGGTAAATTCCATATATCTGTTCTTGCCTGACTCAGATGCATTCTTGCTAATTCTGAACAATTTGAAAAATGCCTGTTCTTGCAGTCTCTTTCTGAAATGCTTCCCCTCAGATGGGTACTGGTTGTGTGCTTAGTTGTCTTCTATACTTATAACGCATCTTGTAATGTTGTTTCACAGAAGAACAAAACAGTGTGTATAATATATACATAGTTATCGACCAAGGGAACAGACTGGTCACTGAATAAATGTTGGGGCACTAACCCGTTCTTCCCTTTTAATATTTACAACATCTGAAAGTAACAGGCACTTGATGGTGCGTCATATAATGACAAACTAAAAGCAATGCAAAAATAAAGAGCAAACAAGAGGATTCAGTGTTCTCTTAAACTGGTCAGTACTTCGGTGGGAGCTCATTCTTCAATCTGCACTTTCTGGAGTGAGACAACCCTTGCCAGGTGTGCCTCGGCTTTCTAATTGAAGAACTGGAAGGGGCGGGGCCAGTTGCCCTCAGTGGGCGGTTTCTTAGGGCTGTGGTAGGAAAGTGAGATGATTCTGTCAGCAGAGCGTCCTCTCGTGTCCCAGAATGGTAGTGCTAAACTCAGACAAGCCTGGAAGGCGAATGTCAGGCGTATGTCATACGTGACAATATATATAGTACATACTGTATGTGTAGATTCTAGCATATGGTAACATTTACCTAATGCTCAAATACAAAAATAAGCTTCATTGCAAATCATTTTTATTTTTAAGATATTTAAAATGTAAAACATATTTAAAATATTATTTAATAAGGCTTGTGTAGCTTTTCCTTGAAATGAACAACAGAGTAGGAAATGAGTTCAGATTTGAAGGCTTATTTACTTGAAATAACTCAACAGTATGGATTACATGCCGTTGCAGGCAAATTGGGTGCATCCTTTGAAGCACATAGAATACACAGGGGATCCATTTTACACAATTAAGCAGAGCAATTGCAGTAGTGTAGTGACATGACGCACAGGCATGAGCCTTGTTTATGACCCCTGCATTTTGCCACCCTACTAAAGGATCAGTAAAAGTCCAGGCGTCTTCCGCGGCCACGTCAATTAGATGTGGGTTGATACAAATGTCCTCGTTGCACTGACTTTGTTTACATCTGTCACACATTTTCTGTCCCAACTGACTCACAAGCTTCAGCGTGGCCTTCGGCAGTCAGGTGTGATTGAGCAGCACAACAATACAAGAACCCAGATGGCTGCTTGGAGGGCTCATAACATTTTAACGCAATTGAATTATTAATCTGCTGAATTGAGTGAGTGGTCCTCTCTGTGTTCAGTCAGAAGTTTAACAATAATAGCAAAATGTAATTTTAGACTGCTGCCACAGTCTGTCATGGAGCATTAAAGTATAAAACAATGAAAATCCTTACTGTATATGTTTCACATCATCAGGAGATTTCGCTAGAATCTAAACACTTTTATGTGGCTTAATCTTTGGCATTTTGCCTGCACTAGGTAGAAACTATATCATTTATTTCAAAGTTCATCACCACGTTTTAGAACTGAATTTTGCATTATATTACAAAATGTTTCTTTTGGGTTAATTGGGAATTCTAAATGACCGCAGTATGAGTTTTTGTAGGTGTGTGAGTGGATGTGCTTCATGCAGGGGACTGGCTGTCTGCCCAGGATGGGTCCCAGAGCAGGGTGCCAGTCCACTGGGCTTTTGCCCCCTTGCTGGCAGTATAGACAATGACATCCTCTGACTGCATGAACTACACATGTGGGCTGCAAAATAATTGGTGAATTATGGATTTGGTTTCCTCCCACATCCCAAAGACATGTAATCCTAAATTTTATGGGATATTTAGGCATTGTGATTGATTATTATTATTGATTGATTGATTATTGATAAACCCATGCTCATAGATACCTGGACAGGAAGTGAATTCTGGATAAAGTGGATGATAGTAATTTAAATGTCTGTCCTTCCATTGTTTTACTGTTACATGGCCTTTTAACATGACTGCCATTGACGCAGCAGTGGTGACACCTGTAATGTGCACAAGAGTTGACAGTCAAGTAGCAGACATTCAATTCATGATTGACAGTTGAAGTAAGTAGTAGGTCTAGTAAGAGGACTGTGGCTTAAAGAACAACATGGAAAGTAAAAAAGATGCGAGAAGAGCTTCTCTACATTCTGAGGACACTCCAATGTTCACTTTGTTTCATAGGGTGGATTGTTACTACAGAGCATTTGCAGGCCAGTTTTGCTTTAAATCATTTGAAACACAATAAACTCAGGTCAAAAACATGAGAAAACAACCTTCAGTTATGCTGTTGGGCAGTGGGCCTGACTGGGCATCTGTAGGCTACGCTCACCAGGAATCTCTGAGTTGGTCTTACTTCCCTGGATGGAGATTGATTTGCAACTGTATATTAGAATGTACAAAGATCCAAAATGGTGTTCATTATTTAAAAGTGACAAATTAATGACATGCTGACCACATAAGTGATAGTAACTGAAAAGAAAGTAGGAATTGCCAGTACTGGAGGGCATCATGTGGGATGCCAGGGTGACCCACAAAAAGTTGATGTGTGTCATGAAATAAGAGTAGACTAGTGCACTTTGCGCCTGCCAGACTCTGCTAGGCAGTGAAGATCTTCGATTGTTGTCTTGTTGGTTTGCTATATTGTGCCAAGTGAAGCAGTTTTTAATTGGCATTGTGCTAACATTATGTGTTCTGAATTTTGATTCCGATTTCCTTTATTGTTTGGATGCCTTCCTAGTCTCTTTAGTCCATTAGTAAACCTACTATAATGCCTAACAAAACACAAGGGCAGAATAGAGTATTTTGATCAGAAAATGAAAAAAAAAAAAAACTTTCTTTCGGGGAAATGTACAGCTTGTGGTCAAAAGGGCTGACACCAACTTTATAGTGAGAAAAACTGACCACCAAAATCCAGAGGGGAGCCGAAAAAGGTAGTCAAAATTAAAGAAGTGCTCCACCCAAAAATGATGATTGTTACTTACCCTGTTTTGTGTGTAATGATGGTGAAGAAATAAATGTAATCAGTTTTTCATGGAGAATAGAGATCACAAAATTTATGATACAAGCCGCTTCAATGGGGACCAGCAGAGGCCAATGCCAAACAGCTGCAAACAATACTGAAACCTCCATGAATAAAATCTGAAGTTACTTGTACTGCATAATTCACACTAGTCATGCAGTCGTATGCTCTCAATATCCAGAACGCATGTTTTGCTCAATTACAGATAAATAAATGCTTGAAAATATAAAAATGAGAGCAGTGCACAAAAGTGAAGCTCGTTCAAGCAAGTTAGAGCTTTGGAAAAGGAGACCTCGTTTTGAACACTGGGTGCATCAATGCCACAAATTTCTAAGCCGACTCCTTTGCCTTTTCCCTAAATACCTTAAGAGTTTTTCCAGAGTCTTAAGGCAGTGAATTCAGAGATTGTATGTATTGCTGTGGATGCTGCCATCCTAAAAAGCTATGGAATTCTGGGCAAAAGATCGTTATTCATGTTATGTCTTGTGTTTGATGACACCTGTGGCCCCACTGTATCTTTTACCACCACTTGGTACCGACTATTAACCCAGAATCTCTAGGGGACAGCGATGGCGGTTTCTGCCTTTGCCCAGTGTTTATACTTTTTTGCTAGTCTGTGGTCTGTAAATTCTCGACTACTTTCTTTTGCTGTTACTCCTTCACAGTATATTGACCTTTTCATGTGTTGATTTTGTTTCAATGATTTTCAATATCCTGAAATCCTCCTTCAGTCAGCACCACTTACATCCCAGCATACTGGCTCAATTCCTGTGTAATCATGAATGGCCAGCAGTCAGATACAGATGTGTAAGAAGGGGTGACGGCCTTGCTGCCATTGCTAAACTTTCCCAGAGATTCTCTATTAGTCTACATAATGTACTCAGTCAAGCCATAGTGATAACTCAGTGGCAAAGTAGCTAATGCTGCTGCCTCACACCTCCAGGTCTTGCCTTGTGACCTCCACTTGTGAGACAAGCACCTATGTACCTGTAACCGAAAAAGGGTTTTCAGAAGATAGACAGATGGATTGTTACTGGGGTACCTGGACACTCGGCCTCCTTGTAAGTGTTCAAGGTAAAACTTATGAGACTTACAGTAAATTTAGTCACAGATAAGCCGTGTATCTCAACTAGTTTATTTGTGTTAACTAGCAATTTCCTGAATCTTTTATTACTGACTTTGGAGAAACACTAATGCATTCCATTGGTCTTGATTGCATTGAAAATCACAGGTTTGGGGATCGTATCCTTTATACTGAGTGAAAAAAATAAGAAAACCAGCCTGAAAAAAGTAGCAATATGCATTATTACTAGCAAAGCATGAACAGGAAACAACTGGGAAGAATTTACGTGTAAATGAGTCTCACTGAATTACTGGTAAAGTGGCTAAATTGGACATCTCTGGGGTCTTAGTGGTTAGAGCTACAGCCTGACGGAAATGGACAGATGGATTGTACTTGGAGCACATCAGGTCATGGGACATGTTACCTTTCCAAAGCGTTAGATTCCCACAAATTATCTGCCTAAAATCTGTATCTGTCCATTGTTAGCATTACACCTAAAGACGTTATTTAATCAGTAGAGATTAGCCTGACTAACAAATTATTAACCAGAAAAATATAAGCTATATGTAAAGGTATTGGATGACAAAGCCCACACATCTTCAACTTAGATATTTCAATGTAAAGCAAAGAGAAAAAAAAATTGGTATCCCACTGATTTTATGTGAGAAGTATTTGCTGGGTCAGGTTTAATTTTTTAAAGGATTCTGGTATAACATAATTAAAAGTTCATCTGAACGTGTGACGAAGGCAAACAGTTGGACACCCGACTCCCAATCTCCCTTTCTTTTTCTGTTCTAGAAGAATACAAATACATTTTCAATAGCTCTATCATCATCACTTTCACAGGAGGGTTAGAATGTTGTACTAGAAAAAGTGAGTGGCATGTCTGCTATTTATTTAACATAAATATTTAACTTGATGAAATGTAAAACACCTGACAAATTCCGATAATAATATAGCTGGATATTGACACTACTCAGTAATCTGCTTGCTACTGCAGACATAAGGAAGCAATCATTCATAGCACTGGATTTAAAATGTGTTTATTTTTTTCATAGGTAAAATAATTTACTGCAGGCAAAGAGAAAAGTTAATATTATAACTGAGGGAAATGGTTAGAGTTTCCTACACGGATACAAAAACACCCGCCCTGACCAGTTGTGCAGCATATTCACCAGACACACGCAGGACTGAGATGAACAAAGGCATTTCACACAACAGCACAAAGTAAGCAAAGAGGCCCTTGGCTGCCCCAGCACACCTACCTGGGCACTATTTAGACTTTTCTTTTCTTCTGGAATAGCCCATTCATTTTGTCGGGCAGTTCTTCATATGTCCGTGCCCTTCCCACGTTTCCCATTAGTGACTCATCCTGCAGTTCTTCTCACTCTTCATATGGCACTTGGCCCTTTGTATTATCTTTTGAGAAGTTCATCTAATTAGTCTTGTGGCTGCCACATTATTTCTTTATCCTGGTCCTTTTGGCATTTTTTTTTCATTTTCAACTTATAATATACATGTTATTTTTCAGGGCTCACCCTGCCTAGAATCAAATTATGTTGAGTTTTTATAATATAATTTGTATCCTATTCTTGGCTTCAGAACCGCTAGCTTTCGATTTTGTATTTTTTGTTGTACTTTGCTTTTTGTAAAACTGATGATTGTAAAATTTGGATGGTGGCCACCACTTTATGACTTTCTACACATAACTGCGGACATGTTGTTTGCTGTTACTGTATAAGTCATATGACATCGTGCATCGTCATTTCCCTGCCTATAAAATGATTGTAGTACCTGACATCCATGTTTTAGATCTCATTTTCAAATCTCTATACAGTTTTATTATTGTTAGAAGAAGCCAAAGACTCTTCCAGGAAGACTTTAGTGTTAGGACCTTTTTTCCCAACATATTCTGATGTGGGGCTTTGATAAACATTTCTGGCTTGTTCTTTTGGCACATTTTTGGTCCCACTTTTTCTGACCTATGCCTGTTTCTCAAATCCATTTCGCCAACCCCACAAACTGTTCATTGTGGTTACAACCTCCCATTTAATCCCGTTGCGATCACAATAATGGCATTAAGATAAATAACATTGACAGTTATGTGCTCAAACTGAAGGCACCACTTCTGTCATCATACCAGAATATGTTGTAGATAGAGAGTGCCGTGCAGTGGCACAGTGACATGCTAACGTGCTTTCTAATAGAAAGTCTTCATCCTGAACATGCATATGCTGTACATGATGCCAGTGTGTATTGCCTGTACTGGGTAGCAGCAGATTTAAATAAAAACAGAATTGGAATAATTTCCACAGTCAAAATAACAAGTCAAAGGTTAACACCATGAAGATATGAAATAAATAAACAAAGCCAAGCAGATGTTAACTGAAGTCATAGAGCAAAAGACAAGTTTATAACAGGAATATACTAATAAGAATAATCACTAAAGGTTTTTTTGATGACGTCATGCGTCACACACTTCTGATCATCTTGCCTGGTAACTGCAAAGCAACCATCAACAGAAATGGCGGCGCCCATAAGGCAATATGATAGTATCGTTAAAAAAACACTAATATAAAAAATGGATAGAACCAATAGATTCCTTGGTTTTCAAAACCCTGGAAACAATGTTTGAAAAAATTTAAAAGACCTTGGGATAGTATGAAACATTTTAAATCGGCAGCCAAATCGTGATACAACCAAGGGGTCATCTCACCCGTTGGTGGTTCGCATAAAATATTGCGACAATACAACCAAAACCCTCTCAGTTTAATTAGTAGCCAATGTGGCAAAGATTACTTGTTAGTTTCCTGTTGAGAATTATGTGGAGTAGCTTGAGATAAAGCCAAAGATTGGTAGCCAAGAAGAGAGACAAGTCCAAAGAACAAAACAAAAGTCAAAACAAATCCAAGATCAAAACCAGAAATTCCATTTCCTTGCTTATTTTGTTTGAAGCAGGCCTTTTGAAGCCTTTCCATTAAATATTTAGTTTCAAAGTTCAGACATATGCCAGTTCATGGGGCTACCTTTTATACCATGGCCACTGTGATGTACTGGGTCAAACATGCCCTAATAACCATGCAACATCATAGCAGCGAGAAGCACAAAATGGTGGCTGCTGTAGAAAAGCAAAAGCCAATAACCGTGATAAATATATATATCATTTTTTTTTCTTTTATCTCTTCCCTTGATAAAGTCACAATTAGCGGTTCTGCTTTGGAATGGTTCAAGACCTACCTCTCGGACTGATCCTTTTGTGCTTCCTGGTCTACCTCCTTGTCTTCTCCTTCTACAGACATGCCTCAAGGATCAGTACTCAGTCCACTTCTCCTTTCTCTTTACATTGTTTCCTTAAGCACCCAACTCTACATTGATGATGCACAGGTCTGCCTCTCATTTCCCTCTTACAGCCCACAGGTTTCAGTCAGGATCTCCAGCTGTCTCTCTGTTACCTCATCGTGGATGAATGTCATAACCTTAAATTCACCTTTCAAAATCAGATATCTTGTACTTGCCCACTGATTCACATTCTAATCATCACCCTTTAAGTGTGACTCTTGACTCATCTCTTTCATTCATCGAACATACAGTATAACTTGAATGACCCAATCCTGTCATTTCTTTCTTCATAATATTCAGAGGCTCTGATCCTTTCTCACTAAATTATGCCACGATGCTCCTTGTTCAGAGACTGGTTCTCTCTTGGTTTGACTATTGTAACTCTCTCCTGGCAGGACTTCCTTCAGCTGCTGTCAGTCCTTTCCAGCTCCTCCAGAGTGCAGCTGCCCGACCAGTGTTTTATGTTCCTCATTTCACACCTACTAAACGTCTGCTTTGGTCTCTTCACAGACTTACTGTTGCTGCAATGATCCAGTTTAAATCTCTTCTGTTGATCTACAGTTTTCTGAATGATTGTGTTCTTCAGTATCTCCAATCCTTAGTCTCTCCTTGTGTCTCTTCAAGAAGTCTCTGTTCTGCCTCTGCCTGTCTGCTTAACCATTCCTCCTCTTGCCAGACATGCCAGGACTGGACAGTGAGATCTGTGCAATGATCTCCCTTTGTCTATTGGAACTTCACCCAATTTACTTGTGTTTAGACATCTTTGAAAACACACCTTTTCATTAAATATTTTGGAACTGATTATTTTTTTTCCTACAAGATGGCTGCTATTGTACAGACAACAAATTTAGGATATGTTTTTTTTGTCATAGTTTAGTTGCAAGTATAGTAATTTAGTAGTTCTGCTCCCTTCTGCTTTCTTTTATATGTTGCTCTGTGTTGCTTTTGAAGCTTGCACCTCCAGACTTGTATGTATTATGGACTTGCTTTGTGAGGAGGGGGGCTGAACGCACCCCAAGGAGATGCGGTCACTCCTCTAAAACCCCCTCTTAAACGGTGATACAATGGGAAACATACAGTTTTGTTTTGTTTTTTTGTTTTTTTTTAACCTCCTCTTTGTTCGATTAGCTGCTGGCTTGCTGCTGCTGTGCCGCATGATCTGCATCTCGTGCAGCGCTTTGAACATTTAAAAGCCTGTACAGCAGCTGTCCTACACTTTGTCTTTTATTTCCAGCCCCAGGTGTGGTTAAATCTCTTGGCACAAAGTCTTGTCTCGCCAGACATGAGTTCTTGATCATTTTTAGTTTATAATTTAAAAACAGAATAACAACACATTAAAGTTCGACAAATTCTGAAAAGAGTGGTACCAAACATATATATGTAAGTTTTAAAATGAGGCAGATTTAAATCATGACAAAAAACGTGACATAAAATCGTTGCACTTTTAGGCTTAGGATTTTATATATATATATATATATATATATATATATATAGAGTGTGTGCATATATACAGTATATGTATATATATATATAACATGTGAAAACATTCAAAATGTGAACAGTTTCCTCTTTTCCTAAACTGCATTATTAGACAGTAGGGGCACTGCCATTGCGTGGCATGGTACTGTGCAGTTTTTGTACAGTTTCTCTTTCCTCTACAGTCACCCTTATTTGGTCCTTTCATACTGAGCAGATTTAGTGTCTTGTATTTGCAGTTCTGTTTAAGAAAGAGCTTGCTGTTGGCCTTTTTTATTCATCATGATCTCAGCATTTTAAAGGAGAAGAAAGGTCACTTCGTCAGTACAATATATGTGCTGAATGTTTATACAATTTAAGTGTGTGTGAATTTATGTATACACAATGTTTCTGTTTTGTTCAATAAATTGTATCTATAGGATGCTTTAAAATAAACACACTACAATAAACATACCCCTCAGTGTACTCAGACGCAGCGTGCAAGCTGTATATACAGACTTTTTCCCCCTGTGCCAGCTGACTAATGTAAAATACTTAATCAAATCATAACAGACTATAAAGACTATCTCTAAAACAGTTGAGGAATTTAAACAGCGTGATTCCCTCCATATGTTCTGCCAACACATCAGTTTGTGTTCTATATATAATGGCTTTTGCCATGTTCACAAGATAAACTGGGCTTTTCATTGCTTTATTATGAAAACCTACAATTAGAGGATTGCTAACATTCATGTCAAATAGGGTTCAACAGGTTTATGATTAATCCAGTGGTATTTACAGGATGGCATGGTGGCATAGTAGGTAACTTTTTAATGTCTCGTTCGCATCACACACATTATCTCTATGTAGTCTGCATGAGTTCCTTCCAGGTAATTGGGTTTCCTCTCACATCCCAAAGCCATGCATGATGGGTTATTTGGTGGCTGTAAACTGGCATGCTCTGAGTCAGTGTGCCCTATGATTGATTCCTAACTTTTGTCTAATGTTTACAGGATACTCTCCAGCTCTCCTTGGCCCTGCATTGAGCTACCAGATTCAGAAAATTAATTACAAAATTACCAGCACTGGATTTCACTGAAAAGAGACTTCACAAAGTGTTGTTAAATTTAAACTGTTTCAACAGACAAATGAGGCCTAGAGAAAGTTCAGAGAGGAGTGACTGGACTGATTCCATGACTAAGAGGAGTAAGCTATGAGGAGAGATTGAAGGAGCTGAAACTTCTCATTTTAAGATAATGGAGATTGAAATAGGAATTGATTGAAGTGTTTAAAATTATGAAATGAATATATGCAATAGACCCCATAAACTCTGCAATAAGAACAAAGGGACATAGCTGCAAACTTGTTAAAGGCAGATTTCTCATAAATGTTATAAAGTTTTTCTTCATGCAAAGAACCATAGACACATGCAATAGATTACTATGTAGTGTAGTGGAGAGTAGAACTTTAGAGACCTTCAGATCTGGACTTGATGATATTTTGGAGGATCTAGGTGAATAGGATAGATGAACTTGTTGCTCATCACAGTTTTCCTAATGTTCTAACTCCGGAAGTAAAATATCCCATCCTAATGCGTGCAGAGCGCCCTGGCTGATGGCTCTGTCTAATTTAAACATGGCCCACAAAATAACACTCAGCCACCTCGAAAGTGTTCAGATCTAAAATTTGAAAGCTGACAAGGCAAAATTTCCATATATAATTTATTCCTAGATAAGCCGTATGTCTAAGCATTATAACAAAAATAATAAGAAAAAAAAAATTCCCAAACCGGTTTGTTTGCGTTACCTAGCAGCTTACCACTTTTAAATCTTTTATTACTACATCTAGTGGTAACTGTGTCTGCCATCATAATAGCACAGGTTTTGAAGTATACAGCATTCCAGTTGTCTCGGTTGCCTTAAAGTCAACAGGTTTAAGGACCATAAGTCTTACACTTAGAAAACAGTAAGACAACAAAGCCTGAAAAAAAATTCCAAATGACATGAATGATTAGCAGAAACAAATGTACTGGTAACAACTCTAGTGAATGTAAACAGAAACGAGTCTGACTGGATTATGGATAAAATGACTGAAATAAGCATTTGCAATTAAAAGCTGGAACCATAAATTATCCATCCATCCATCATCCAACCCGCTATACCTAACTACAGGGTCACGGGGGCTCTGCTGGAACCAATCCCAGCCAACACAGGGCACAAGGCAGGAAACAAACCCCGGGCAGGGCGCTAGCCCACCGCAACCATAAATTATTCTTGAGCCAAATAGGATCCAGATATTTGAGCAGATAATTTGGTTCCTTTTGATTTCTCCAATAAATGTGTATTTCTATGACTTGATAATCTGTTTGTTATTGAACCCAAGCTAGAGTGTTGAGAGGCTCTGATACCTTCGTCTTGGTGGTATCATGAACAAGACGAGAGCCAACCCTGGACAAGCTGCTAGTCTGTCACCTCACGCTAAACATAAAGAAATAGTCTGCACGACGACTAAAGTTTTCCCAGGGTTCCAAACCAGGATGTAGCCGCTGTCTGTGTAGACTTCTCCTCCAAAGGCATACTTTAGGCCAACTGGCACCTCCAGTATAAGAGTTGGTGTGTGCATTGATGTTGGTGCCTGCCTTGTGCATGATGCTGTTGAGATTGGCTTCAGCCCTCTGGAGTGTGAACTCCTAGTACTACTAATACTAAGCCTGTCTGTGGGGTGGGTGCCGATATCTCTATTCCAGGTGAGGTTTTCTTACTTTTTGTTTAAATTATCACGAGAGTGGTGTTTTTTGTCAGGTTTCTCCTCCTAGACCAGTTTTCAATATAAATCTTACCACGAGCACAGCGTAGTTCTAAACATCACCAGGATGCACAAAACCAGTACAAGTTCATGATCGTGCATTGGAGAGACTATGCCAAAAGTACTCCACTTTTTTTTTTCTTTCTTTTTTTGAAAAGACTCTAATTGCATGTTAATTTTTTTCTTTAACAGAAGAGATAAAAGACCACATGGATTAGACCGGCAGTAGGCTTCACAGAAAGCAAATGGTTTAATTTATAGATTTGTGTTTCAAGAAATATGATATGAAGAATTTAGGGCAAAAAATACTATTTTTACAGTAGATGGATTTTTTTTATCTGAATGAAGAACAGCATTTTAATAAGGAAACACTTATGGACGGTAATGAGCTTAATCAAAATATACAGCTGCCTTTTTCAGAAGCAGCTGTCGGGTGTTTTTTTTTTTTTTTTTGTTGCATTTCGTCCTGAAGAAATCCACATAATAAGGAACATTCTGAATGAAGCCAATGACTCTTAATTTTCAGCAGTAAGGGTAAAATCTGTTTGTGAGAAGGAGTATAAATACAGCTTCTTTTAGGGGCTGCACATGCAAAAACGGCACCTGATTGCACTTTAGCCAGGCCATTTTCATCCGTACTGGGTGAATAGCTACACTAACATCATCAGCCAGAAACCTAAGGCACTAGATTTAAGAAAAATATGCGCATTAGTAATACACCAGAATGGTGATTTGATATCGCCAAGAGATTCTCGAGATTGTGGGGTTAAAAGGTTTCAACAAGACATATTTTTGCAAGTGAAGTAGATCTTAGAGACTCTCTTTCTTTCTTTCTTTCTTTCTTTCTTTCTTTCTTTCTTTCTTTCTTTCTTTCTTTCTTTCTTTCTTTCTTTCTTTTATAATCTTCATTCAAGGTGCCTAACAGCTTGCTCGAATGACCCGGACTGTTACATCCTTAACAATATCCCTATAATTACAGAGTTATTGGTACAGTGGATTATGGGTAATGACACATTTGCAAATTAATTCTTTGAGCTTGCACAATTAGCATATGGTAGAAGATTTACTCTTAAACACCCTTGGAGTTACTTGGTAATCAAGAGTCAAATTAAACTAAAAGGCCACGAGAGGGCTGGGGAGAGGGGGTGAGGGTCAAGGACGTTAATCATCTTTTGTTTAAAATGTGCTTAAAAAATCTTAATGTTTTGCAATTGTTCAAGTGGAATCTTTTGGATTCCGGTGGTATCGGTGCACTAGTCTAAAGCAATTTAAAACTTTGTGTTTCTTAACAGGATTTGATTTAACTGAAACATGCGTCCAGAGAGCAGACCCATTCACACAGTTACAATCTGAAACTCCATTCTATTGTTGCTCTGTGTGGGCAAGGTGGGCAGTGGCCCAAGGACTGTTTTAGCCAGAGCTGGAACCCAGCATCATTATAAAATAATGCTGGAGTCCTTTTAGCATGGCTGTTAGTGGAACCGACCTTGTGAGAATCACTCTGGCTCAGGCAATATAGTAAACCCAAGGCAGAGAGTGGTTATAACTTCATTGAAAAAAACAATTTTGTAATATTTGGATAGTCTTTTTTTATATAAAAGTGTATGCCATTTTATCAAGGAAGGTGAACTGTTCAGTCTATCAAGGTTGTTTGGTTTTAAATATTTGTTTTAAAAGTCATCACCTCACTGCCATGGCTCAGTTGTTTGTTTCAGATTCCCACAACCTTTTTGTTTTAAGAATTGTATCCTGGTTTTTGGATTGAATACACTCCCCTTTAGTTTCTGCCATGGTCTACAGATGAATGATCCACTTGATTAGATTTCTTACTGAAGACATACTGGTAGATATTTTGTGTTGTTGTGCTCGTGTCTTAGTTTGAATCAGAGCTAATAGAGTCCATTCTCTCTACCGTTGTGCAAACTTCAACAGATGTGCATTCAGCCTGTTAGCAGCAGGCAGTTGCCCCATTGTACATTAGTTTGCATGCCCTCAGTGACAGACTGGCACACTTTTACAAAGGAGTTCCACCTTTTCAGCTATTGTTGCCAGAAAACCACGATCAAGACTAAGGCCCCGTCCACACCAGTGTATTTTCACTTAAAAATGCATACATTTGTGAACGTTCTCACTTTTTGCCCACACTGCCCCATCGTTTGACATTTAAAAACGTTATCTAGAGCCACATTCTTCTGAAAACATAGCATCAGCGTTTCAGTGCAGTTTTCTGAAAACAATACTCTTGATTAGTTTACGCTTATTTCATGGCCCTTTTCTGACTGGATATTGCCCATTACCACAGCTCATTCCCTGACTGGTCACCCTTCACAGAAGAAACACATTTTCCAACGTAGCGGACATAAAAGAGTTGCTTTCCATGGCACTTTTTGTGCTGCTTACCTGTATCTAAATTGTGTTTTTCTCAAATTTGAATGCTGCATATGTGCATATAAAGCAAATTACTTACCGTTCACTACAGTTTGTACTTGTACTGAGAATTTAAGATCTCATGCCTTTCTTTTGTCTGACACAGATTCTAACTGTTTGTAACTCAAATAAAGGGCAAACAGTTTTTGTAGGGAGCTATATAAGGCCTACATGAATTATGAACATGATTCCTGACACCACATCAATCACTTTGCGACTCACTCCACTCCAGAATCTTCCATTTTCCCTTTCTCGTCATCTGTTTGTCTCAATATCTCCCTTTCTGTGTTTTCAAACAGTTCTATACAAATGAATTTCTTCTGCTGTCTAGAAAAGCCAAGCAAAATGACACCTTTTATTGGCTAACTAAAAAGATTACAATATGCAAGCTTTTGAGGCAACTCAGGCCCCTTCTTCAGGCAAGACGTAATCAATGGCTAAGACGGTACACGGTACACCCTCGTACTTCTGCTGTCTGTTAAAGTTCACCCTCAATTCTCTCTGTAGGAGTGGTTGCCCCCCAAGCCTAAATTCTGTATTGTACATTTGTACAGGTGTAGAGTTTATTTCTGTCACATCCATCTATCTGTGGTGTTAAGGTCAACTCCTTCTTAGCTGTTGTCCTGGGCAATGCTGCTTATTCAATGCCCTGTGCACTAAACTTTGCGGAATGGGTCCAGTAATTTCTTGACACCTGGGCATCAGAGTGGACACAATGTATGAGCAATTGATTATCATAAACCTGGTATCTGAAAAAATCACCTGGGTCACAGGTCAGTTCTGTGTTGAAAGACAGCTAAAATACCTGACATAAGGTCCTAGAACATTTATCTTGCAGATCATTACTGAGTTTATGTGCCACCATCTAAAGTTTCCCTTTGGGACAAATAAAGTTCTATCTATCTATCTATCTATCTATCTATCTATCTATCTATCTATCTATCTATCTATCTATCTATCTATCTATCTATCTATCTATCTATCTATCTATCTATCTATCATAGACCATGGCACTGACTGGTGTCACATCAGCGTAATGCAGCCTTACACTTCTCACTGCTCTCTTTAGTCCATGCCCTTTTTTTCCCCTCTACATCCAAATCGTACACCATTTCAATGTATAACACAAGGCTCAACCAATGGTTTACACTTGAAGTAAAGTTCTGTATTAGCCCATGGTGGATACAACAACCAATCCTTGAAAATTCCATGCTGCTCTGTTCCCATTTGTTTGTATTGTATATGAAGACTAAAAATGCCACCCCAAATGCCATGGTGTGCTGAGGACACACCATAAACAGGGGTCATAGACTGAGAACGGCCTAGGCCTTTCCATGTGTTACTATATTGCTGAGGATGAGTGAACTTTCAGATTTATAAAAACTTTATCCTTTTATTCAAGCATGTGATCACTCAGTAAAAATTACTCAAAGTCATATATTCTCATTTTTTTTTCTTAGAGCATGCAGACCACAATCAACCCAATCAAGTCATCCCTTTTGTTTTCCAAAGATTTTGGTCATATGTAACATTTCCCTAAAGCCACACAGATAGAAAAACATCAATTACTGAGACCTTAAGGCCTCCTGTATCACATGGTGTGCTGTTGCCATTCCTTCCTAAGTTTACTTTTTTCAACACGACAGACAAGTCTTTGTGTGTGATTTCTTTGTACTGTGACAAGGCTTTAAGGTTACAAGTGGATTTGCGTGTTTCATTTCAGAGCTAGAAGGGAAGGAGGCAATAACTCAACTGGTGTTTCAGGAGGCTCCAGCCTGTGGGATTTTTTCTCTGTAGGTTTGGTTCATGTCTGCTTATTTCTTTCTTGTTATTGCTTTTTGTTTCTATGACAGATGGAGGCTTTCTGTCTGGTACATAACTAAATTATACTTGGCTAATACATGGCTGCCTCATCTGTCCGTATTAGACATGACCCCAGTTGGACTTGTGATGCTGTGATGGCAGTGACAAGCAGTCCGCTCCTGCCGGCTATTGAGGTCCTCACCCCTCCTGCAGCACTTACACTTCATGTTCAGAAGAGCATAAGGACTTGAAATTGGACGCCAGGGATAGCAAATGCCATTCACATAGAAGGTGGGGAAAGTGGGGCAAGAGGAAAGCAGCTCAATAGTGCACAGATATTAATGTCATACAGCACAATCAAGTAGTAGAAATAGAGAGAGGAGTGAAAACAAATGACTAAAACCTATAATAATAGATCAGAGTGGTCACCACATCATTTTCAAAACTTCTTCATTGCCATTCACAGATAACTGCACCAGTGAGTGCAAAGCAGGAACCCACCCTGGACAGGGCACCAACCAATCAGATGCAGACTCAGTCACACCAGGTAAAAGTTAAAAATGTTTTTTTGTTTTTTTTCAATATTAAATGTAGAATTACACGTTTTACAATGTAACAGAGAAAGATTGAGACTTTAAACTGGATTTCAACATTAAAACTCAAAGAGCTCCACAGAAAGACATTTGCTAATAATAATGAAAATATGGGAGACAAATTGAACCAATTTCTTTTTATTTTAGTCTGCCTTCAGTTATTGGAGTGCATACAAGAAGGCTATGTCCACTCTGAACCCTGTGATCTCTCAGATCTCAGCCTGGGATCTGTGGAGAAAAATATGACATTTAAATAAATATGGGGGATTGCTGTGGTAGTGTGTACATTATTGTATAGTGAAAAAAATAAAATTGAAAAGAGAAGTTCATCTCATTCAGGAGAAGTAGGCTTGCTTCTTTGTCACTATGTATAGCTCCGTTGTTCCTCTCATCTCTCATTGGCTATGTCGGTTGTTCACACATGATGTCAAGATGTGTTACATATAAAAAAAACTTGGTATTCCCCCTACACTGCCGGATTTAATGCCATAAATATTGAAAATGTTTGATATTTATGATGTGAACAACAGGCATGTGGGTAATTCAAGAATATTAAGATTCGTCAATGCATACCTCACATTTAGGGATATTGGAACAACTGTTGTAATTGCCAGAAGGGGTGAATCTGACCCAAAATCAGGTCAGTCATCATGAAATGTGTGCCAGCACTGGGTAGAGAGTTTCAGAGGATACCTGCCTGCCACAAAGCTGTAGGACTGTTTACTGACAGTAGTGAAGTGAGGCTTTTAGGATGGCAAGAAAGACAGGCATCAGAAAATCTCACGGGTTTAAGACGCGTTGCCAGCTCTTCAGGCATGTCCAACTTCAGATCTTTGACTAGTGGATTCTTCAACCTGATAGAAACAAACAGGGAAGTGGTGGGATCAGTGAACAACAACTTATTTCATTAAAGGATATCTTGTGTCTCCTTCTGCAGGGACAACAAAGCCTACTGGCTCTCTGTCTTGTGTCTGAAGGTAATTAATAAGGTGGTCATATTAGTTCTGCTGTATATTCTTCATTTCTAGTCTAAAAGCAGTTGTAAAACTTCTAGCATGAGTCCCTTGAACACTTACAGTAAATCATGAGTGGTCTCGTTATTTAACTTTTAATCATCATTGTGCACTGAAAGATGAAACAGACAAAGGCAAGCGTTCAGCTCTTACTAATTTACTGTAGAAGGACCCACATTTGTGTGAAACCACTTCTTGTCTTCATTCTGAATACTGCAGCTTCGAAATGCATCCTTATCTCTTATTGCGTCAGTAACACTTTATTACTCAGCTTACTGCAAAGGTCTGTAAAATACAGTGCTATTTCTGTAAACAGAAAATTGCTAGGTTTCAAGACATGCTTAACATATGATGGGGGGGACTGCCATCACGCCGTGCTCACAAAGCAGCAATATATTGAGGCTTTGTCCAATTTGCTTTCAGCCTCGAGCCCCACCTCAATAGCTGTCTGTGGACTATATGTTGTGACTCTTACTGGGTCTTTCCGTTTAACATCCACCAGCAATACATTTGGCTTGATGGCCAGGTCAGGGTCAGTCTTGTCTGACTTCTTCAGGATTTGCTTCTGATTCATCTTGTTTCTGTTTTATTTTCCATTCTGAGCTGTTATCTACCTGCATTATATGTTGTCTTTTGTTCCTTTTTAAAGTTTTCTGTGAAAGTTTATGATGTGAGACATGCTATATAAAGTGAAATTGGATTAATTATTAATAATTTCTTATGTTTGTTCAGTTATTGTAAAATGCACTATGTACAATAAAGATTGTCTACCGTCAGTCATTTCTTAGAAAGTGTATGTTGTAAAAGAGCAAGCAAAGTACGGGCTAATTGATTACTGCCAGTCATTTCACAAATTCAGCACCTATAAAAAAACAAAAAAAATGAAAGTTTTCACATTTTATTGTTACTCAACTGTAAATCACAGTGGATGTCGTGTGGCTTTTTTGACATTGATCGACAGAAAAAGACTGAAAAATGAGAAAAGATCCTTGCAAATGGTCTAAATTAATTACAAATTTGAAACAGAAAAGAATTGCTCTCAAAAGTATTCACCCCTTCAGTCTGACACAATTAAATCGCCACTGCTGTAGCCATTTGGTTTGATAAGTCACATAATTATTTCAATGGAGATCACCGGTCTGTGGTTTCAATTGATCGTACTATAAATGCACCTCATCTGGAAGGTCCGGCCTGTGGAGAGTTAGTATTGTGGCCTGACCGACACGATTAAGATAAAAGAGCACTGTGAGCAACTCTGTAAAAAGGTGTTTAAAAAGCGTGGATTCAGGGGATGGAGGCTCAAGAAAATATCCAAGTCACTGAATATGCCTTGAACTCCTTATAAATCAATCATTAACAAATGGAATGAGTATGGCTCTGCTGTAAATCTGATTAGAGCAGGCCATCCACGGATTCTGAGTGATTATGCAAGATAAAAACCCCATGAGGGGGGACCACCAAGAGACTCTGATGGAGTTACAAGCTGCAGTGTTTGGTCGAATAAGGTAGTGCAGGTCCCACAGATAAATGTTGGGATACAAAAACCGGTTGTCCCCATTTCATTCTGTCACAGAAAATGTAACGAAAAGGGCCGCTATGCATGCCAGTACAAACGACAGAAAAGAAAAGCCAAAAACAGGAAAGCCGTCTGGCCAAGATAACAAGATTCGCCTCTGTCTCCAAGTGATTGGGAGCTCCGTTCTACGGTGCAGTCTGTTCATAACTGACCACTTCCTTTTGGCAACAGTGGGCTTTATAGGCAGGAAACCAGAAGGGTATCTTCTTGGTACTGCAGAGGGAAGAAAAGAGAAGAAGGTTAGCACGAGCACCCCCTCTTGATTCAGAGTGGTAGTTATTTCTTCAGATGAACCCAGAGGGTGGTCCACAGAGGCGCATGTGTGACAAGTAACCAAGATTGGACAGAATGTACAGACAACAACTGTTGCCTTGTTCACCAGCCACAGGTTTACATGAGGGTGACAAAGAGAAAGTCACTGTTTAAAACATACGTGTGGCATCTTGACAAGAGTTTGCCAGAAGGCACATGAGAGACTCTGAGATCACTTGGAGGAAAGGTTTATGGTCTGATGAGATGAAAATTAAGGTTTCTAGCAATCGGAGCAAACATGCATAAGCCAAAACCTGCACATTATCAAAAACACATCATCCTGTCTGTGAAGTATGGTGGTGGCAGCAACATGCTGGGGGGATGTTTCTCTGCAGCAAGCCATGGAAAACTTGTGTGGGTGGAGGGTCTCACAGCAAAACACAGGGAAGTCCTGAAGGAAAACCTGATTTGGCCTGCAGGAAACCATCGCCTTGGTAAAGATTTGTTCTCCAACCAGATAACAACGCCAAGCATAAAGCCAAAGTTACCCAGGAATGGTATAGAAACGACAATGTTAATGTCCTGGAGTGGCCAAGTCAGCATCCAGATCTCAGTCCAGTTGAGAATATGTGGCTGGGCTTGAAAAAGGCTGTTCAGTCATGATCGCCATGCATACTGACACAGCTTGAGCAGTATAGCAAAGAAGAATGGGAAAAAGTACAGTGTCCAGATTGGCAAAGCTGAATGAGACCTGTGAATAGAGACCCAAGGCTGTCAAGGACAGACATCTACAAATACTGACTTGAAGAGGCTGAATACTTACATGAATAATTATTCTGTGTTTGGAATTCATTCAGATCACTTTGCAGAGATCAATTTTCAAATTTGACCTTAAAGAGCCGGTCTTTTTTCTGTTAGTGTCAAAAAAGCCAAATGAAATCCACTGTGATTTAATGTTGTATAACTGTAAGATGTGAAAACGTTTTATAGGCATTGTATGTTTATTTGTAGAGAGATGCTATATAGAAAAACTGAATGAAAAAAATGCCTAACATATATTTATAATATCATGAAAATTTCTATAAAATAAAAAAGGCCGTTTACACACATATACTGTACACTTTTTAGGGTAACTTGCTAGCTTAACACTTATGATTTTGTTGCGTACTGTTACTCAGTTCTTATGAACATTAAGATACTACATAAAATAAAAACTGATTGCTTTCAAGTATTTCTTAGTCACATTCAATTTATGAAATACTATAGACTGTATAATCTGTATAATGATTCAGTTTATGGTATGAAAGGTTGATGTCATCAATTATTTGTATAGCTTCAGCTTTTGCTTAAATAAATAGACTGATGACTGTTAGTCATCTTTCAAACACAGTTTTTTGTTAAAAGGGACTTTATACTGTCACCAGTTCAATCTTTCCTGCATTCGGTTTATAGTGAAAGGCGCTATATAAAGAGTACTCAATTTATTATATTCTGATTAGATGTCCAGCTATTTGTAGACATTTATCAGAACCCTTGGCATCCCTGTGCTGCGTATTGTGCTTGATTTATTCTAACAAAGCCCCCCAAAGCTGCCACCTTTTTTTGTGTCGGCTTGTGTTCTTTTGCTTACTGACTGTTGTGAAGGATGTTATGCACAATAGCAATGAATTGCTTTCACAGTTCCCATTAAAAATAAAGAAAAGTGGTTGTGATACTGTATTTCCATCATTTCCTCATATGTAAGGAATCAGTTGCCATCTGGGGCCAAACAGCAGATTTATTAAATAAGAAACCATTTACTAATAAGTGTAAGTAAACGCAGCTTGCAAAGTAGTGAAAGGCATTGAAAAGTTTAAACTCTTTAGTTTATAAAAGCACTTGAAGGTTACACACTAAGTGGCACCATACTTAACTGCCCACGTCATGGGAAGCCATTGACCTGAACCTGAATGACATACTGTATGTTGGACTTTTTGTAGCTCATGGAGTTTACTAAACCACAGACTAAAACGCAGGCACACACACATTGAAAACGCCTAAGCCCTCCTCTTGCCAGATCTTCAGCCTGACGCCCCCAGGCCTCGCCACACCTCATTCCTCCACTGTAGTGGGATGTATGCTGGACAGAGATTAAGTGATTTCTTATCTATTTCCCCATGCTGTTTAGGGCTGATATGCTCCCAGGGTCTCTTGACACCCAGGGGTCTGTTAAGAAATAGTTTCTTTTTTTAGGATGGGGTGGATGCGACACTAGAAGGTTTAGCGGTTTTGCAGATAGGTCAGCATTTTCATATGAGCTGAGGTTCTGGGTGTGTGGTTGGGTGGATGAACTTATATCAATTTCACACTGCTGCAACCGTTTTAGCCTCCATGTGTGTTGCTCTTTCTTGTACTGTTATGAAGAATAGTGCAGTCTATGGCTTCCTGCATAGTAGAAAGCTTAGGAACCCGTCTCTTTCCCTCACCTTTACACCTTGACTAGATGATACACTACTAATAATAATAATAATACATTTTATTTATATAGTGCCATCCACACATTATACCACCTAGGCTTCCTACTCAATGTTCTGTTGATGGAGGAGGAGAAGTTTGTTTTGAAAGTCCCATCACACACAAAAAGTGAAAGCAGCGAGCTCTTATTTCTGGTTTCACTATGAGATTCTCTATGGATTTAAGGGTGTCATCATCATCTTATTCTAATTGCAGAGCATCCCAGCCAATGGACACAATGTAGGAATCCACACAGGGCTGAGCATCAGCACATGTCAGACTTACTTCTGTTATCAGTATCTCTACAATCACAGAAGTCAATGCCTACTGATCTCCTAGAATTCTTGCCCCACATTGACTGCAAAAAGCAGCCATCTTAGCAAGTGGAACAAAAGGAGAACTCTGCTGGCTCACGGGGACTAATTGGCTTTCTTACAATGAGAATGTCTCATTTCTGTAGCTGGTTCATTCCATTTTAGCTCCACCATACACACACACATACAGAATAACTCAGCATGTGTCTTTTATATATGGTGAGAACAACAGAGGTACCTGGAGAAACAGTGCAGCCACCTAGAACACCTGCATACAGTGCACAGAGTCTGAGTCAGAATTCAAATCCAGTGTCCTAGTGTTACCCACTGTGTCCTCATGCCATCCAGTCAGTAGATGCTTACATGAATCTGCTTCTGGTCACCATACGACCTGCACTTATGTACAGGTAATCCTCCTGAACCTGCTAAGCATGTTTGGGCCTGACCGGTTCTTGGATGGGAGACCAACCAGGAGAGCTTGGGTGCTGGTGAGGCCATCAGGGGACTCTTATACTGTGGTGTGTGTGTGGATCCCAATGCTCCAATACAGTGAGGGGATCACTGTGTTGACAAAATGATGGCATCCTTCAGATTAGATGGAAAACCGAGCTCCTGACTTTCTTTGGTCAAAAAAGATCCTTGAACATCATTTGAAAAGAGTAGGGTGTTCGCCGATGTCCTGGATAAATTGCGCATCACAGCCTCATCCATTCTGACCCCCTAATCACCCCCTGTCTTTAATTGGTGCTGTCTTATCCCATCACCCCCCAATATCTACTGTATGGTGAGTGTACTGGCACAAGAATTGCTGCCATTGCATCATCCAAGTGAAGGCTAGACAATGGTGCTGGTAGAAGTGGCTCCACACTCTGTACAGGGCCATATTAACAAAATTATTGGCCCCCGGGCAAAGTAATATGCTGGGGCCTCTATTCTGATAGCAAAACAGAAACATACATAAGCATTAGAAACATTGTGGGCCCCTATGCTCCTGGGGCCCCCAGCCAGTGCCCATACATTAAGACGGCCCTGAGTATGTGAAGCACTTTGAGTAGCTAGAAAAGTGCTATATAAATGTAAATTAATTAATTATGATATGAACACATGGAACTTGTGCTTCACCTGGCATTTCGTGATTGCTTTTTACTTTAAAAGTGGAAGCCCTCTTATAAGATACAGTAGGTTAAAATGGAATGACACTCCCAAGTCTTCCATACATGGACTTGATTGATCCATTCATTTGATAATAATCTTGTACTCGAGGAAAGTGCCACTGGCAAGGAAGCCAAGCCCTGCAGCATGAGTCCCAATGGAAGAACCCTTTGTGGATGGGGCATCAGTTCATCTGGGAGCGCACTCTGTCTTTTTAGAATGACCTAGTCTACATGTCTTTAGGATGCCGGAGGTCACCCATCAGCCTAATCTAAACTTTGGGATGATGGAGAAAAATGACAGTGACTGGAGAAAAACGAACATGATGTGTGCATGTGAGGAGTCCACACAGTTGGTCACTGGGTTTGGAGCAGCGGGGCTACGTCATCCCTAACAAATAAATCCCTAATTGCTGGAATCTAAGGTCCCCCAGCCTAGACATATACCCTTTTTTTCAGCAAAACCTGGTCTAGTGCGATCACCGCCTCTGCAGCATCAGATCACTCTTGGTTCAAGAATAGTGTTGCCTGCTAATCGGTCAGGTTTCCTGTGCGATCAAAGTTTCCTCGTTTGATGCTTTCTACACCCAAATGCATTGCTATCGGTCTATATGAAACAGAACTAATACAACGTTTGCAAGAAATACACCCTGTTGCTTGGCACAAAGGATGGCCACCCTTAAGCAAATGCGTCTTTTTTTTTTCTTTTTTCAAAGCACTCTTTCGGAACGTATTCAGGTGCAGCGGTGAAAGGCCAGGGGGATGTGGTTTATGTGGAAAGTTATCACACATTGCCTTCTTGAACTTACTGGCTGCAAAATAAAGCAGAATAAAACAAGTCGCGTCGGGGAGGGGTCGCGCTGTCTTGTGTGCGGTTGATCACTTACTTCAACCATATCAGCCCCGGCGCTCGCTCGTGAGCCCACCGCCTTTCCCTGTCTATTAGTAGTTACTCGCCCCGCCTGCCTGCGAACATGCCTGCTCTGATCTGATAATGCATTTGCAGAATGTGCGAGATCGTATCAAGCCCTCGATTGTAATCGCAGCATGGCTATTTCCCTTTCGCTGCTTCTTTATTTCAAAATCTCATCTTTTCATCTGCTAATCATGTAAGCTTGGAGCTTTTTTCCCCTTTAGTGTCACTTTCACAAAAGCAACGCCACTTTAGAAGCCTTCAGGGCAGATTCTACTTTTGAACCCACCTCCCAGTTGTGTACAGGTTCGCGTGAGTGCCTGTGTTATTATTTCCTCGCTGTGCCACAGGTAGTTTTAATGGTAGGCACGGCCGTCTATCTTGGCCCGCTGTGTCCACGGAGCAGTTGGATGACACCGGACCGCCAGCTAAGTTTCTCATTCGTATGACCTGAGGGCAAACCTTGTTGTGTTTTTGCACCTCTCTGTTTTATTTCAAGCTCTCATTCTCTTTCTTCAGAAAGAGACCTTTGTCACCGGCATCACATTTCATGCCCCCAAGATCTAAAGAGAGGAAATCTATCTCGGGAGAGAGGCAAACAGCAGAGAAATCCCTGCGATGAATTTTAATAGCGACGACCGAGGAACGCAGGAGAGGATACTCCCTCGAACAGATGCCCTGATGCTTGGCTGCCCCTCTCTTTTCTTTAAGGGTGACAAATCTGCTGTCATTCAGGCAGATCTCCAATTTACAGATAATGATTCTTGCATGAAAATTGATCGAGGAGCCGCGTTTTCGCCGTTGTCGCCCTCCCTCCGGTCTCTCTCTCTCTCTCTCTCTCTCTCTCTCTCTCTCTCTCTCTCACTCACTCACTCTCGCTCTCTCTCTCTCTCGCTCTCTCTCTGTATAGCCGGTGCGCTTCTAGCCCGAGGAGTTTTTATTTCTTCCCTCCTCCTCCTCCTCTATTCTGAGTCGGTAGTGGGACACAGGAAGAAATAAAAAAAAAAAGTGATAAGGCGGCATGAGGAGGATGCAAGCTGCTCTCTGAAGATCTGTCTTATCGGAAATTATAATAGGAAACCAAAAAGGACCGAAACCCTCTTTTCTCTTGAAGATGCCGGAGTACTAATTTCCCTCAAACCCCCGGTGGGTAAAACAGACCAAACCCGTTCTCCCTGGCAACAAGAGGCTGCCGTTTTTATGTTTTATGGTGTTACCCCCACTGTTTCTTTCTCAGTCTGAAGGCAACATAGAATCTAACTCGCTGACTTACCTGGCACTCCAGTGACTACACGGGGCAAACCTGGCACATCTCTCGGCTTGTCATGAACGGTCCGTAAGGCAGTCGTTGGGTATGGACCTTCATGTCTGGTGTTGGTGGCGTTCTTTTACTTTGCCTTCAGTCGCCTCAGAGACTTAACAGCTCAACGCAAGGAGGGCAGCAGACTAATGTCCAGCCGCTGCTCTGTGTCTAGGCTGGGGCTTCTACTGAATTATCTTCTCGAGGACCTACAAGCTACAACTTGAAACTGATGAGAAGGACATCTTAATAATTCACCGATCTGCTCCCCCTTTTTCTGGGAGTCTAGTTTGTTATCTTTAACTAGGACATTAAGATATCTTTTCATCTTTAGCGAACACGATGGACCTCTAATGTAAATCATGTTTGGATTGAAGTCTCCACTTTACTATATGCCAGGTAAGGAAGCCAAACAAGAAGAGCGTGCTTTTTTTTCCTTTCCTTCAGTTGCTGCTCGTCACTGTCATTAATGCCATTTGAGGATGAAAGTATTTTTAAATGGTAGATTTCCCCCCCTCCCTTCCAATGCGAGTGCAACATGAGAACTTTGGCTCTCATTAGGATGGGGGCATGTCTTTTCTGGCTCTTTTCGTCTCCATTATTAGCGGCTAAGTGGCAAGCCTTGTTTTATTTAACAGCAAGCTGCAGAAGCACTTAAGTAATCTAAGGTGAATTAAGCTTGGTGTGGGGTTACCATCAGTTGGTGCTTAACAGTGCTGCACGGCTGAATGAGCTCTGATTATGTAGTAAACGGTCCAAGTGTAGCAAATACCAGGCTCCTTTAAAGTCGGCCAGAAAAGAAGAAATGAAAGAGAACGGGGAAGCCTTTCCTTCTTAATTAACATTTGCCACCGGTGGCTCAGTTTCCGTTCACATTTGGCATCATAAGTTACATTTTCCTACAGTTTGTAGATTGTTGGTACGTTAGCACTGAACACGGCGATGGATTACAAAGGTTTACAGCGGCATCGTGCCGAGTTTGAACTCTTCGCAGTGCCCTGTCAGGCTGGGTCTCCGTTGCCAGAGCTGGGCGAGGAGCTCGTGCCAGGCACAGAGGGGCATGTGCGATTGAAACGATGTGTCGACGGATGGGGCGCCTTGTTTTGACGGTCACCCAAAAGTTTGGTCAATCATTTCCAGCCGGATTACCCGTTGTGACATTTCGGACAGCTATCAATATACAGTAATGTACTTTTCTCCCGTGCTGCTAGTTTGATTGACAGCGTAATCGCCGCAGTGTGCTGTCTGTGTGCCCTGCACGTCCCGTCCAACTTTGTGATTTTTGTTGACGTGATAGTCTCTAGCTCCCCCTCAACCCGGAGAGGGAAATGCAGAGGTGAAAACTACACGAAAATATTCTTTAAATAAAGATACCCTGCCAGCAGTTAACTACAGTCGAGTAGAGCTGAAAAGTGGCTAAGGAAGCGGACTGTAAGGCACAAAACGGGCAAGTGAAACCTCACTGAGTGAGCCACCGCTGCACGTCCAAGTGCTCAGCTCGCACATACGTGCTTTCCAGCGCACTGTCTCTGATCTTGTCAGCCTCTTAAATATACATGTCCATTATTTTATGAATGTTATTACGTATTACAGATTACACTTTACATATGTAATGAGCACACTTGACAGAAGTATCTGGGAGCATATTGCCCATTACATATAAGTTATTCGATATGTATTACATATTACAAGTTATTACATACCCATTATGTTGTGCTTTACCCTTGGTGACCAAATCAACAATAGGATTTACTCTCCATATTGACACTTGTTGCTGTTGGGTCAGCTGATCTCTCCCTTGCAAGTTCATTTTTATATTTGGTTAATCCAGTTAAGTGTGTGTGTGTGTGTGTGTGTGTGTGTGTGTGTGTGTGTGTGTCAGTCACTCGGATGTCCATGGGGCACTAGGCAGAAAGCAGTCAGTCAGTGCACATATGTGTATCTGCACTTATAAGCATTATGTTATTTAATGTTACTGTATGTGCATATCATTATACCTATCATATAGGAGAATATAAACTCTGTTTTTTTAAAGCAATTTATATATACAGTACATATATGCAATATGTGTCTCTGTGTGTACCTGTAAGTATATACAGAACATCTATGTGTAAATGTTAGTGTTTATGTATGTGTGTATAGTGTTTTATATAATCTATAACTATTCTATTATAGAGATTATTCTTTAAAATAGATGTTATTCTCTAAAATAGTGTAGTATTCAGTTTTTATTCTGTAGGATTTATATATAATGCAAATGTGTGTAAATGTCTGCGCATAAATGTACACTTAAACATCTCCCTTTATGTACAGTTTATATGCACATACATATATGTTGACTGCTTATAGACCTTAGCGATATATAAATTTGATTAAATATTTAAAATACAGCATATAAGAAAGCTGGCGATGTTACAGTAAAACCTTATGCAGACCAAGATCATACTTATAGCCCTATACTGTACATGTATGAAAGCAATTTAAATTAATAAGGAAGTAAATAAAAAATGCCCTCTAGTGTCACTTTAAAATATTTGTAGCTTCATACAGAGCTCAACATAATATAACCACTTTGCCATTTCAAGAAACTCATTTGAAAAGGCCCCATAATATTTTGTGCTATTTAAACCTTTAAAGTGCCACACATGATGGTCGTCCACTTTTGTGACAGATCTTTCAAGTGAAAAATAATGTCTCTATTGGTATTGAGTTGTATCACATGTACGCTTGTATACTTTGAAATACACACTTTTGTTAAGGAACCTTTAAAATAATCTTGAGTTTCCTACTGTAAACTGTGAGCGTTTAATAAGATTCAATATAGAGTCCAAGAACAGCTGTCAGAGTGCATCAGGTAGGTTCCTTAATCAGAAAGGCGATTTTCTTTCAACGTACTCCTCCTGACAGCATGCTAGTACAAGAAGTAAGCATTTTTAGGACATTAAACAAGAATGATGACCTCACAGTCTCTTCTTAAGTGCTTGTAAACTCAATTATGCAGAACTCTGCTGGTTGTCATTCCAACTGACTCCTTCTTTAGTCAGACACAGGCCAGTTATTTCCCAATTCTGTGTATTTTTACAGTGCCTATCCAAAAATTTCCAAACAGGGTTTGTTCACCATATGTAGGAATTTGACAAGTCATCCATGAGACAAGTGTCCTCCTGGTCTTGCTTAAGGTTCTACTTTGTTATTTATTTGGCCATCTTTAAGTTGTTTAAACCGTTGCTTGATATTGATGAGAAAGATGGAAATTGAATTGATGTAGCTGCTCATCTTTAGTATTCTTTGCCCCATACCTGCACTGTTTTATTTGTTATCACTATTTTGATATATTTCACTAAGCAAACTCCAAAGAAAAATGTCAATTGAAAATAATATCCTAACACAGGGTCACGGGGGTCTGCCGGAGCCAATCCCAGCCAGCACAGGGCAGCGCAAGGCAGGAACATACCCCGAGCAGGGTGCCAGCCCACTGCAGGGCACACAGACACCCACACACCAGGGACAATTCAGGATTGCCAATGCACCTAACCTGCATGTCTTTGGACTGTGGGAGGAAACCCACGCAGACATGGGGAACAAGCGAGTCCTGATTTTAAATGGTTGGTTGAAAGAAACCATGCAGCCAAGAGGGTCCCACATTTAAGGACCTTCACTACAACGTAATGAGTGACAAGAAGGCGCCCCCTCCAAAGTTCATAACTGCCTCCAGTGGCACTGAAAAGGGGAATGCGGGCTGAGGAAGTCTGACTGGAGTGTCCCTTTGGAGTGGTCCACAGTCCTTGCTTTACGGTCGTGAGCTCGGTCTGGTAGTACACTTGTAAAGCCTGCAGTGCGATTGAGAGGAAGGGGATTCTGAATGCATGTTGTATGCATAGTAAATGTATTCTTTAGGAATGCACTGCTTTCTCGTTAATATTACAGATTTCTGCTGAGGCTGTCATTGGAGTCTTATCACTCAGAAATTACAGTGCCTGGCAAAGTTTTGAAAATTTTGTATTCATTTCATAGCAGGGAGGAAATTACACTAACTTAGATCTTGTATTGTCAGTGGTGTTTTGGTCCTTTTTTGCATGCAGCCTGCATTTCTGTTCAATAAGCAGTGAATAATAATTGGCACATTATATTAGTTCTATCAAACTGAAATACAGTTAGAAAAGGAAAGTGTGATTAATTGTAGGATATCGGGTGACTTTGTTTTGTAATGATATTTTCAGTGTTTGCAAGCTAGCTAATGTATTGTCTCAGAACAAGGAATGAGAAGCACACACAGAAAGTCGAAAACGAAGGCTGTCGCAATTACAGAATGAAACAAAACAGGTAGGATGATGTGCTGAGCTGGGCGTATCTCCCTAACAAACAAGCTGTGTGCATTCCAAACACCAGGCAATGTAATCACCTGGAGAACCTGCTCAAAGGAGCCGTAAATTTGAGATTCAGTAATAGGGCCTGCTGCTCATTACAGCCCAGACCTTATGGGTCTAATTAGGATCTGTGCTCAAGCGCGCAGCGTATCACCTCTTGGAGTTCGCGGCCTCCACTTGTCTCGCACTTTACTGGTAGTCAGCACAGCGCGGAGCTGAAGAGCTGATAACTTGAGAGTCCCGGTTCCAAGATTTACGGTACAAGGAAAAAAAAAAAAAATGGAGACTGCATGGATTGCCTGGGGTTCCTTCTTAACAAGAGGGCACACAGTGACTCTTTGCACTGCTAAATTATTCATTTAGGGCTGGTGCTTGTAAAATGAATATATGTGTAGAATTACAGGGAACACTGGAGATTGTCTGCATTTTATGGATTGCTTTTGCAGCTTTAGGATAAAGCCTTGCACATTTTAAAAAGAACAGGGTGACATGTACCTCATAGAGTCTCATTAAGGGGGGACCTGTTTTCATATAACTGCGTACTGTAAGTGTCCTCCCAGTATGCATACACAAATCTATACATGTGTGTCAAGGCAGGAGAACGCCTCCTAATGAATGAAAAACATTCACGATAAAAACAAAAAACAAGTCGGCGCTGAAGATGTTGTTGATTTTGAATTACTACCGTATTCACATATTTATATCCAGGTATGCCATGTATATGCAGTCATTTTAAATGCAGTTGGACTCCAGACTAATTTGCAGTGAGAGGAACATGTTGAACACAGCCCAATCAATGATTTTTTTCTTTTTCAAAAGCACCCTTTAAAGGAACGTCATCCAGTTATATACCACAATTTAAGATATACATTCTTACATTTTAAACATGAGGCATTGAAGTGGGCAGCCAACCAGGAGATGGATTTGAAGGCCACACTGTCAGGTCATCGCATATAAGTGTGTGAAACCCACAAAACCGCAGGTACATTATATTTAGTAAAGAGCGAGAACATTGGGACCGGGACACACTCTCTAGACTTCCCTAAAAACATCTGGACACTATTCAGTCGACGAGTAGAACCCTCGTCATGATTGTTTAAAACTGTCCCCCACCCATTTAAATAACAGATGACAGCCTTCACCACCTAATCAATTATTCACACCCACTCCGTTTTTTCTGAATAAATTCATTGAGCAGTACATCTTTTAATTGCATTGTTATTGACGTCCTGAGGAAATCGACTCTTAGAAATCCTCTTTACTTGTTAGCCACACAAAATGCCCTTCGGCAAACCGGGCCCAGCATCTCCAAGCATGCATATAATGCACAGCAGCCACGGTACAGTTTTGGTCGCACGTCAACCCTCTTTTCAAGAAGAATGGATGTAAGCAATTGTGGCATCTGCTTAGCGGCTCTTAGGAGTGAAGCCTTTGGAAGGATGCGCGATAGATAGATAGATAGATAGATAGATAGATAGATAGATAGATAGATAGATAGATAGATAGATAGATAGATAGATAGATAGATAGATAGATACTTTATTAATCCCAAGGGGAAATTCACATTCTGGGATATTATCTCTCATTTATCTGGACTCCCGGAAAAGTCAGTTTGCTAGTAAATGTATTAATTTGACAGAACCCGATGTCCAGAATGTAGGCCTGATGAGTAAACATATACATTTTCATTTGTTTATTTTGAGGGTGTCATTAGTTACAGTCCTTAATGTCATTTGTTTCTTTATAACACCTTTCATGGTCAGCACCAGATTTTCTTGCCCAGGGATATTTTGGTGAGATGAACTTAATAATTTAAGGAGCAGCAGCCGGCCGGTGAACTATCCAGTTAGGAATGGAAAGGAGTGCAGCCTGCAGACTGGCAGGTTTATTTACTCACAAAGACACATCCAAGGACTTAGAAATGCAGGCCAATTAAAGAAATATTTCTCTGTAACAAAGCAGTTCACAAATACTGTTTTTTAAATTCAGTTTAAACCTAAATGGGGTGCACTTGTTAATGTTTAGTATTCTCCAGTCTGTGATTAAAACCTAGCTGTCATATACCGTAGATCACATTGAAATAGTGATCCAAAAAGGCTGTAATGGTAAAGAAAAACACACAAAAAACATATATTGGGAAGACTGGTGTGAGGAGGACCAGAAAAGAGTGCATTTCATTCTGCACAACCTGTTTACTGTTGTGTTTCATCTGTCACCAGACTCTGTGATGGAAAACAAGGCTTACTGCATACAGCTTGCTGAGCATGAACTTTTATTAGACTTTCTGATTATCTGTATCATTAAAAATATTGTGCCAGAGTATTGCAAACACGGCGGATTCCAAGTGCCACAGAGATGCGAGTTATATCTTTATTAAAAATAGAAGTCTCCTGAAGAATTGAATTTCCTTCAGGCTGCACATTTCTTCAATTGATATAGCACCTTTTCTTAAAGAGAACAACATCGCTAAAAGCTTTGTAGAATAATTGTTCATTTACGGGGGCCACAGAGTAGTCAAAGGTGATCTTGTGATCTGTGGGTTGTTCTTTAATATGCAAGGCCTGCTGGGATAATCTGTGCCACAAAATTATTAATACAAAGCAAAGCCTGATTAGGTGATTGAGGGCTTAGAAGATGTTACAGTGAATCTGGGGTGTATTTTTGATCAAAATTGGATATAAGGTATAAGTGCCCAAAAAGATGATATATTTCACAGTTGAAATTTTTCAGAAGCAACGAATATATATACACACACATTTATCTAATACTTATATAGTGATATCCACTGACACTACAATCATACAAAATATCTGCTTAAATTCATTAATTTATTCATTTTTAAACTGTTTTTGTACTTCAGAGCTGCAGGGATACAGCAGCCATCATTTTTGTCGCATGATGACCCTCTTTGCATTGAGAAATGATTTCGGCAATTGTGGTAGATGCTTAATGGCTGCTGTGAGTGAGTCCTTTGGTACAGCGTGCCTCTGGGATATTACTTTACTGCTCATTTATATAGAATCCGGAAAAGCACACAGAAAGGCTGAACAGACTTGGGAGTCCTGACAGCTGGATGGGGAGAACAGTAAAGACATTTTCTTTGCTAACTTTTCACCTGGATAGTAAACTTGAATTTTTGTAGCCATCCTCACTCTGTGGATGCGGGAGTAATTGGCACTGCTAAATTTATAAGCTGCATCAATGGTTTCCATTTTGTGCACACAGCTTTTAGTTGTGGGGCATGTCAGATTTGCCGACTGCAGCTGCTGATCTCAACATGACTGAAAATCGCTCAGCATGTTTTATTTACCAACTGAGTGAGTGCCAATCTTCCAGTACAGTCTTGCTTGCCCTTTGTTTTGACAGCTAATAGCGTTCCTCATAATGGAGCTGACGTTGTGTAAAGAGTTAACAGCTATGGCAAGTTCAGCCTCAATCTTTTCCCTTTTCTTGTTTTTTTTTCCCCATTCTCTTATGGTATGTAAAACACAAGATATTAAAAAAAGGACTAGGAGTCCCAAAGCACTAAAGACTCCCAGAAAGGCCCACTAGAGGGGGATATCACCATTAAATCCCAGGCTAGTAATAACAGCACATGCAGGATCTTTATAAAATAAAAAGATTTATTCTTAACACGGTGCTCAGTAACAAAAGGTCCGTAGAGCACAAAAGGCAAAATGGAATTGTCTGAAGCAAAGGCAATCCAAGTCGAACAAAGTCTCAATACAGAAATCCAAGGCAAGGTGAAAAAACAGAGCAATAGGTCAAAAATCAGGCAGTGTGGTGTAGTAGTTAAGGCTTTCGACTTCAAACCCTGAGGCGTTGCGTTCAAATCCTGCTACTTGCACCGTGTGATCTTGAGGAAGTCACCTGACGTGCCTGTGCTATAACTGGAAAACCAAAAAGAATGTAACCAATTGTATCATAAATGTTATAAGTTGCCTTTGATAAAGGCATCTGCCAAATAAGTAAATATAAAATCCAGTAATTCAAAGAAATAACAGTAAAGACAAGGAAACTCCTCAATGACTGGCAGGTGACTTCGCCTCTTGAAACAAAACACATGTAACATAACAAAGGTAGCTTATCTCTCTATTATAATAAAAAAATCCTGGGACAAGACGTGACTTTTTCAGAGAGATACTTTCATGTCCCGCAAGACGAGACTTTGTGCTAAGAGACTTAACCACGCCTGGGGCCGGAAATAAAAGACAAAGAGTAGATGACAAAGTAGAACGTCGTAACGAGGTTCCAAAACGTTGGCGCGATACACGTGCAGAGCAGGTTAGAGATAATAAAAGTACTAAAATTCGAAAGCCTCATATAAATGATAGTAAAGATCACATTAGTGCAAACAAACGGAAATTATTACTCTGTGAAATAATGGAACAGTGAAAAGAGATTGAATATATTGTTCGGATTTAAACTTTAAGTCAGAGACTTGTAGATCGTCTAATTCGTGTTGCCATCAGGGAAAAGTGCTTCTTCCCAATGAAGAGGCGTATCCGCGAGAATTAAAAGATTTGTTGTTTTGTGAAAGTGAAATCCACATACGTGAGTGGCAGAGACGCGAAGTGGCTGGCGGTTAGCACAGGCCAGGGTTGGCAAGCGAAGTAAGCAGGGGGTGAAGCCACCTGGTATATATATATTTATAGACAAAACCAAAAATAAAGAATGACGCTCACAAAAAAACATACAGCAAAGTATCAAAAATTAACAAAAGAGATATAAAACCTGAATTTGAGTTCCGGCTAAGATGTGTCACTCTTACGTATGTGAGATCCAAAACACTGACGTTCCTTATTTCTGGTCACTACGTTCTATGTATTGTACTTCCAGATGACAGTTCTGTGGTTGTCGGCTCTCATGCACGCAGAGCCCACCCCTACAACTAAAGACAAAATTACACCTGTTTGATTTTGTCAGAGCAAGTCTCAGACTGTTTGGAGTGAGTCTGCTGGGCTTGTCTTACTAGACGACTGCCTCCAGTTTGCTAAGATTACGTAAATGAAGACTGCAACTAGAAAGTCGCACAATGTGAAATGGCCAGGTTTGGGGATGTTATGTTTTGCTGTTTGCAACCTAGAAATTACTTTAACATTTAGCCTGTTTGTTCATACCAAAAACTGTTTTGCAATCATAAGTGTCTTTTGAATACAGGTCATCCACTTCATGCTAAGAGTGTCTGGGCTGACCCAGTACTTGGATGAGAGACCAATCAGGAAAAGCTTGGGTTGCTGCTGGAAGAAGTGTTGCTGATGCCAGCAGAGGGCGCTTATCCTATAATCTGTGTGTGGATCCCAATGCCCCAGTGCAGTGATGGAGACACTGTGTTGTAAAAATGACTCCATCTTACGGATGACACATAAAGCTGAGGTCCCTGACTCTCTGTGATCATTAAAGATTCCTGGGCATCTTTTGGAAAGAGTACAGTGTATCCCGATGTCCAGACTAAGTTGCCCATCACAGCCTTGTCCATTCTGGCCCCTCTAATCACCCCATGTGCCCAAATGGCTATCTCTCTCTCACCACTTCATCACCTAATAGCTAATGTGTTGTGAGCATACTGACTCAGTAATGGCTGCTGTCACATCATCCAGGTGTGTGCAACACAATTGGTTGTGGTTGAAGAGCTTCCCCACTTCCCCAAGCGCTTTCAGTAGCAAGATAAACACTATGTAAATATAATTAATTACGATGGATGACTGACATATTAAGTGGAAGCATCTATCCATTTTCCAACCTGCTATATCCTAATACAGGGTCACGGGGGTCTGCTGGAGCCAATCCCAGCCAGTGCAAGGCAGGAACCAATCCCGGGCAGGGCACCAACCCACACCAAGCACACACTAGGGACAATTTAGGATCACCATTGCACCTAACCTGCATGTCTTTGGACTGTAGGAAGAAACCCATGCAGACACGGGGAGAACATGCAAACTCCACACAGGGAAGACCTGGGAAGTGAACTCGGGTCTCCTTACTGCGAGGCAGCAGCGCTACCACTGTGCCACTGTGCCGCCCTAAGTGAAAGCATTGTGGATTCAAATGTTACAGTGGTTAGAGCTACAACCTTAGAACTCCAGAAGCCTGGGCTTCCATCTCTGCATAGTTCCTTTCCATAAAGAGTTTACATGTCCTCCCTGTGTCCATTGCAGCTTGCTCTCATAGCCTAAAAACACACAAATATGGAGAGTGCTTGAACACAGTCAAGGATGGCATCGATCTTATTTTTCATATAGCAACTTTCACAAAGCACACCAGCAAAAGCAAAGTAACAAGATAAGATACAAAGTCAACTGATACATGACCAGGCACAGTAAGTCTATCAGGATGTACCCAGTAATGGCCTGGTGTCCCATGAGGGCAGAGACCAGTGTCACCCCAGTACTCTTCGAATAGGCACCTGCTACCCACAGCCCTGTAATGATAAAGACTGTTCCTCAAAGGAAGCACAAAGCAGGCAATTTACAATGAATGAACATGAATTCATTTTTCCCTCTGCATAACGGTTTTTGGCATCTGAAGCTGTCCTATAGAAATGAATCCACTTCTATAGGAATGCAAGACATGGGCACCTGGAGCCAAGAAGCGAATCAGACCAGGCAGTGAAAACCGGCAGCTAAAGCAGGACACACGTCTGGGGAGCTGAGATATAGGCGACCTGTGGAGTAATGTGGTCATCACCTTCCTTGATGTTTCCTTTCAGATGGGAGGTCAGTTGATCGTGCAGCTTTGCAAAGGCTGCACCAGCAAGCAAGGAGGTGCAGTGTCACAACATCACTTCTGAAAGTCTGCAGGGGGCAGCAGCTAGCATGTGGGTTTGAGGTCCCTCTGACACAAGCATGCACCCTCCCTGACACTTCTTTTGTGGCTTCCGCATTGCTAGTTTTAAGTGTAGACTCTTATCGCTTTCTTCACCATCATTCACACACAAAATTAGCTTCAACCGCCTTGTAGTCTTAACTGCCGTTGCTAAGGAAACGGTGTCAGACACATGCTAGTTTTTCAATGATTATTTGACAAGAAAAAAGGGGAGCGTAAAAAAAAAAAAAGGAAAAATTGTTACTTGGCTCCTGCAGACTAATTACCTCTAAGAGTAAGAGAGAGAGACAGAGATACAGTGTGTGTGTGTGTGTGTGTGTGTGCGAGAGTGATGAGACTTACATTGTCGTCTTTATTTCAGGCAGCTTTGCCCTAAAGCTAGGAGGTGACAGGTGAAACAGGTGAAGCTGACCAGAAGTTAATAAGTCCTGACTTGTTTCGTCAAGCAATTTAAGGCTTCATTTCACTTTGTACATGCACGTCAGACTTGGTGGGTTTTTTTTTTTTTGTTTTGGGTAGCCGTGCTGTGCACACAAACGCGATTTGACGGATATTCAAACATGAGAACAGCGCCCAGGCCGAATTGGACAGATTTCACAGACATTTGGTGAGCCCTGTTTCATGAAGTGCCAGGCCATTCTGATAAAAGAGGCGAGCTTGTAAGTGATCCTTGGCTGTCAAAGGCGTATAAAAAAGGAAGGCCTTGCCTAATTTTTTTTTTTTTTCTTTCCTCTGAAGGAGAAGCAATATGAACTACTGCCGCCCCGGCAGTTCAGGAACTCACTTGAAAGACACGAACAATTAACTCTAATTTGTTACACAAAGAAGGCTACAGCTGTCTGCCAGTAAACGTGAAGGGTTAAAAGTCCCAGCCGCTGGCCAATGAAAAAGCAGTAAGCTAGACTGGGAAACGAAGGTAGAAGGCCAGGTGCCACGCGTGTTTGCTCGTTGTTCCATTTTAGCCTTTCTTCTTGACCTACAACCTAAATTTTAGATTCCTAGAGGTGACCTCAGCAATCAGACACAATTTGAACACAAAAGCACCAGCAGTGAGGGTGAAAAGATATAAGATGTTTATAAATTCCTACTAGGTTTTCTGTTTTGTCCTCTTATATATTTGTTTCACAACCAATTGCCTTGGTAGCCCCTGATTTTAAAAAGGGATTGCACACGTGTCCTTGCCTTGTGGCCTGGGTTGCACATTGGAAGCTGAAGTTTGAATAACTCCCAGGTTTAAATGTCAGAGGTACAAGCACATAGCCTGACTCTGCCAGACACAAACACAAGCATACGTCTGTAAAGGGGAGAATGCGGGGCGGACATGTCTTGTAGGTGGAGGAATCTGCTAAAAATATCTGTTGGCAGAGGTGTTCCAGTCACAGCTGTGGCTCTAGATATTTGCTTCCCATTAGCATGCTTGTCAGTTCGCATGTCGTTTCCCAGCAGCCGAATGTCAGGAATACCTGCAAATGGTTTAACAAGAGTGGCCTGGATGTATAAATGTTGTGGTTATTGATGCCGCTTTCAAGATATAAAGAAATAATTATGTGTAGGCGTCATTTTCAGAGTTTAGTCTTTGCATGTTTTCAGTGTTGCACCTTTAAAGATGTCTGAGAGTACAATGACACCAGTTTCAAGAGGAAAGTGACATTTTCTTATATTATACAGATTTGAACTACCTAAAGAGAATTTTATTTAAGAAACAAAATTGACATTCTGCTAGAATGAGACTTTCCTATAGTACTGGGTGGGTGGTGAGTTCATCCTTTGATGTTATGAAAATGATACGAGTGTCGAATGAGTGGCAGGCAGTGTGATTGTAGTGGCTGAGACCAAGGCTGCCTGTTCAGTCCTCACCTCTGACTTGAACGTACCTGTGCTGCATGAACTATTTCAGAGCTGTATAAAATGAAGACCTGCAGTGACCCGCAGAAAACCGACACCTCACAGAAACCAGAGCTGTATCATCATTTATACAGGGTGGGGCATAAAGATCTCCCACATTTTGAAGGGGTATAAAAAATGAATGAAGCTATCTAAAACTAAAATTGTGTATATTTCTGAAAAGTACATAAAAAACAGTTTTGTTTTAATGGGTTTTAAAAATCATATCAGACAATTGGTGGCCGTCGTTGGCAATACATTGCTGAAGATGTTCCCAGAAGTTCTCCATCACTCTCCGGGTCATCTCATGCGCAATGGCGTCGATTTCCTGTGTGATCCTTTCCTTCAGATCCTCAAGAGATCGAGGATGATGTTTGAAAACATTATCCTTTAGGTATCCCCAAAGGAAAAAAAGTCACATGGGCTTAAATCTGGTGACTGTGCCGGCCACCCCACGTCTCCCCTTAAAGAGATCAAATGCCCCCGGGAACACTCCGAGTGAACGTCGTGCTGTGTGAGCCCACACATGTTCTGTCCTGGGTCTGCCTGCCAGGTGATTTTCTTTTCAGTGTGGACTCAGTTGCCCGAAGGTTAAAAATCCATAGCAAAATCATTTTCCGATCTGGTACAGGTACATTTCGACTGAGCACGAAGTATGTACGGAATGCTTTCTGCATCGGTTGTTCTCATAATACGTTTGAACAACAGAGCCCCGATGTTCACCAGTCAAACTCATGATGGGTACTGAAAATGGCAGAGCCTAACCTACTGAATGAGACCTACCCCACTTCTCTACACCCACTACAGGCCGCACAGTTCTCCCCCGAAATGTGGGAGATCTGTATGCCTCACCCTGTAGTTGAAATGTATTTATGTGGCCAACACCTTTATCCAAAGCAACTTGTAACATTTGAAATACATGTTTCTTTTCTTTTTCCAATTGGAGCCCAGGCGGGTGAAGTGACTTGCTCAGGGTCACACAGTTTCAGTGGTGGGATTTGAAGTCTAAAGCCTTACCCACTGCACCACACTGCCTATCATCATCATCAATGGTGATCACGTCAGGTCAGGCTCAAGGACTCCTGTTTCTCCTTTCTCTCTATACTTTGATCTTCACTTGATACCCATGTATGAGTCCACTCTAAGCATCACCGCCTTCCTAATCTTAGTCAATGTGCCTTTTAGGATGTGTCAGATCATTTTCTTTTTTCCTTTGAATTTTTTTTCAAAAACTTTCTTTTACTATTGAAATGCACGGACCTCTGGTCCTAAAATAAAATGCTACAAAATATACACATCAGCAAACTGTCCACCTGCTGTTTACAAATGTAAGAATTTGCACTTGATTATCAATTCTGAACACATATGTACCGTAATGAATTGATGGGAGACCGTGCTTTAATCACAATAAATATTTGTGCCCACCAGGTTGCTGCTACCTAAATGTGTTGAATTTCTGGAACATATCAGGTTGTAAGCTTTCGATTAAGACCAGGATCAAGGTTCTAGTCCCGTTAGTTCACGAGTGATCACGTGACAGCCATATAGATTTGTTTAACTAGTATATTTGTCTGTGTTACCATGTGACTGTGTACATGAGTAGGCAGTAGTGAGTATTTTGTGTTTACATGACTATCTCATGACTTGATACGCTCCGTGTTTTTTATCATATTCACATAAGGCACCTGACTTTCTTTTTTTCTTTCTGTCCACATTCGTGTACTATGCACACTGTCATCTGATTGATCTTCTTCTTGAACTTCCTGTCCACATGCTTCATTAACAACATTCTTTTTGTGTTGAATGTATCTTTGGCCATTGTTATTCTGGCCATAATCTCATCTTCGCACCATCTGTCATCTGTAAATGAGCAAGCCTAAGTAATGAAACTGCTTTGCTTAAACTTCTCTCCGTTTTTTGTGGAGCCTGCCTCATTTTTTTTCTTTGCTTTTTGCTATCTGCTTTACAAACTCTCACAACCTTTGTTGTCTTCACATTGATTTTCATGTCATATGTTTCGCCAGCAGAACGTATCACATTCATCATTCTTTGTAGCCCTACCACGGAGTTCGCCACCGTGACTTGGTCTTCTGTCCTTCAGCAGCTCATGTTTCACTCTGGTTCCCCTATTTCTTTATAAATATCAGCTTTTCAAATGGTGGTGATGTTTGCACTGTTTTCTTTCATCATTTTTATCTTAAGGCATGTGCTAAATAGCGTAATATTTGTGCATATATGTATTCCTTGCTGTACTCATCAGCTGCCCTTGAGTTTAGCTAGAGAAGAAGAAGACTTACAGAACAGGATTTTGTTTTCTGGGCAAAAACAAGGTGGTGCTCCTTCAGGAGTCATGGGTAAGCATAGTCTCCTTGTTTAGATCAGATGTGGCACCTACTGAAAGCGAGAGTTGAAGTATGGCTGGAGTGTGAAATCTGCAACGGCAGAAGCCAAGGTGGGTGCTTTGTTATGTGATGGGGAAGCCTTTCCACATCTTTCCTGCTCACGGCAACAACCTGCCTCGAATGTCACCAGAGGGAGAATCAAGTAGCAGTCCTCAGGCGAGTTTCCTAACAGAATAGAAAGAGCTGCACTCCCATCGACACTGGCGGCAAATGTTAGCTACTTCGGATTTTATTATTTTATAAATCCTTGGCCAACGTACTTACAATTCATAATGCACACCATGGAGGCACAAATGTACCTTCCCATGAATGAATATACGTTTTGCTTATTGTCACATATTAAATTTCTGCTAATGGTAACAAAGGCTTTATAGTGTTTGTGTTGCCTTTTTTAGTTATTGCTTATTTGTTTTGTTTTTTTTATTGAAAGGGCAAGCATTACTAAAATATTTCTTTTCTGTGTCACATATAGAAACTAATCCTGAAATATCTACAATGGATTCAGAAAGTATTATGGCCTCTCCACTTTCTGCACTCTTTTATTGAGTTGCAGATTTAATTTTAAATGATAAAGTTGCTATTTATGCCCATCAGTCTACACTTAATAACCCATAATGACAAAGTGAAAACTTGCTTTCAGAAAGGTTTGCTAATTTATAAAAATTTGGATTTGGGTAGTTTACCCTATTCTTCCTGACAAATTATTTCAGAGCTCCATTAAATAAGTTGGCAAGTGTCTGTAAACTACCATCTTTTCCTCAGAAGTTCTGTGGGGTTTAGGTCATGGCTTTTGGCTGGGCCACTCAAAGACTTGTCCTGAAGCCAACACATCTTGGCTGTATAATTCAGGTCATTGTCAAGCTAAAAAAAGTGAGTCGTCGCCCCAGTCTGAGGTTGGGTGCACTCTGGAGCAGGTTTTCTTCAAGGTTTCTCCATATTTGGCCACATTCAATCTCCCTGTATCTGCTGCTTCACTATAGGGATGGTGTTAGGCAGGTGATGAGTAAGCCTGGTCATCATGAGGCATAGTCGTTGGAGTTCAGCCCAAAGACCAGACCAGAGAATCTTTTTCCTTGTGTTCTCAGACTTGTTTAAGCTATCATATGCCTTTTGCTCAAGAGTGGATTCTGTCTAGGCTTCTACCATGAATGCCTGGTTGATGGAGAACTGCTGGCCAACAGGTTCTCCCATCTCAGTAGAGGGCTTCTAAACCTATTTTAGAGTGACCATTGGGTCCTTGATCAACTCCCTGATCAAAGCCAACCATAGGAAGAGTCTGGGTGGCTCCAAACATTTAACAATCATTGAGACCTCTGAGCTTTGAGAACACTCAAAGCTTTAGAAATATTTTATACCCTTGCTCTGACCTATGCCTCAGCACAATTTCATCACAGAGAATTCCTTGAACTTCATGGCTTGGTTCTTGTCCTGACATACAGTGTGAATTGTAAGTCCTTATATACACATGTGTGTGCCTTTCTAAATATGTCAAATAATTCAGATGGACTCCAGTCGAGTTCCAGACATATCGGAGAGAATTAAAGCAAACAGGATACATTTGACCAAAATCTGAATTGTCACAGCAAAGGGATATTTTTATGAATGAGAGATTTCACTTTTTCACTTTTTCACTTTTATCAATTTGCAGACTTTTCTGAAAATATGTTCTCACTTTGTCATTATGGGTTATTGAGTGTAAACTGATGGACAAAAATGGCAGATGCATCCATTTAAAGTTAAATCCACACTAAGGGTCTGAATACTTTGTGTTTATATGTGTATGTATGTATGTGTATGTGTATATATATATATATATATATATATATATATATATATATATATATATATATATATATATTATTGTTGGCAGTATCCCTTGGATGTGATTATAACCTTCTTGCTAGCTAGTGTGGGCAGTAAATAACTGCTAAGGGTGGGTGACAACACTAAGTAATTGTAACCCTGAGAATGTTTTCAAACGTAATGGCAGTACGTGGTGTGTCTGGATTTGGTGTAAATATATGTATGCAAACAAACACACTCCTATAGGGTGCGATCAGAATTGTATAAAATAATGTGTGTGTTCATGCATATATGCATATAGTGACTGTATTGTCATCTTTTCTATAAGTGTGGAACCACTACCATTTTGCTGGTAAATGTGCAAAGGACAGTTCAAATCCCCAAAGATGAAAGGCAGACAAATTTGAAAACCACGCTGTAATGCTGCCTAAATGAGAGGGGCTGAATTGGAAGATCAACAGGGGGATGCAGAATGAGTGGAACAGTCACTGTATCAGTGTGGATGCATCAGGTGTGTGTCTACTGTGTGTGTGTGTGTGTGTATATATATATATATATATATATATATATATATATATATATATATATATATATATATACTAGGGGGCTTCGCCCCCTGCTCGCTTTGCTCGCCAAACTCTGCGTGTGGTTAATCGGATATACAATTTCAAATTTTTTTTTTCTTTGGAATTGTTTCAATTTCATTATTTGCACTTCTACTTTAAAGCCTCATTAAAAACAATATTTTTTGGAGACACGTTGTAACAAAACAACGTGTAACTGCCCGTGAGTGAATATTGTTTCTGTTTCTCTAATAAATAATCTGTGTTTTTCTAACGTTTGTCCCTGTGATTTAATGATTGTTATAGCAAAAGCTATTCTCACGGTAAACTGTAAACATTTTAATACGAATGGCATATCACGGATCTTCTTTGGTGTGTAATGTTATTCACGGAATATATACATTACCTTTCTTGTTCTTGCCTGTTAAAATTTGCATCGCTTCTCCGTGATCATCAATATACACCTGACCGAATTGTGTATTCCTTGAAATTCAACTTGTCGTTGCTTTAACTGTTCCGGGACCACAGATTCTCATAGTGTATAGACCATTATTGTGTAAATTCATGTTTTGTGCATTGAATGACGTAAAGTCGAAAAGACTTTGTTGTCTACTCTTTGCCTTTTATTTCTGACCTCGATTTGTCCTGCTATTTTTTTCAATTACACCTGGTTCTGATGATTAATCACCTTTTGTTTGCGGTAGTGCGATCTTTTCTATATTCTTTGATACTGTAGCAACTGACCTGATAAAGTGTCACAAAAGTTTTACTTGAACAATCGCCGACTTCCTAACCCCAAACACAACTTTCTAGCACCCTCTCCAACCCCTCCTCCCCCGGGTCTCGCCCCCCCTTACCGCATCAATCATTACCCCGCTATCAGTCTTCCGTGCTGTAGTCCGGCCTCCCTCAATCGGACCGAACAGTCACTTAAAACCAAAAAGGTCTCAACCTGGCTGGGACGCTACAATACTTTGGAGTTTTACTGCTTTCATATTCTGTACCTTTCTCTGCATGTGTATCGCGCCATCGTTTGTTTGAGCCTTTCTAATTCCACTGCTTTCATAATCTCTTACCTGCCTTTTTTTTCTCTCCAACGCCTTTGGGTCTCTATTCTCCATATTGTCCTTATACGCTTTATATGTGCTGAGAGCACAGGATATGTGTGTACTACGTGCTTTTACACCACTGAGGGGTTTTTGATGGGTGTGCTGTTATATGATATCTTTTGTAAGTAGGGCATGTCTTGCAAGAATCTCATGTTCCACGTCCAGGCGAGACGCTCTGTGGCCAGTCTCTTTTGTCTCGCGGGTCTGTTAAATGTCTTCCGAGAACTTCTGAGAAGATTATGTATCGTTGCTTTGCTTTTGCTTTCCAGGATTTTTTTTTATAATAGATATATATATAAACAAACAAAGCAAAATGACATTTTCACTAAGCATGCAATCCGTGACTGGCACAATGTGAAAACTGGTTTCTGTCTGGCTGCTTAAGAATCACTCCGGATAACCAATCAAGAAGTGAATGGATACCTGCTGTGACCAACACTGTTGGCTTTTGCCAAAAAAAGTGTTAGCCAGTAAAAGCAGCATGGCACACTGGTCATGCTACTTCTTTTTCTTCTTTTGCAGAGGATCAGGTTTTGCTGCTGATAGCCCTGTGGCAGTAGGTTGGCCTATTGTTGAGTGAAGCCTGACATGATATATGGATACATGTTATCTAAATGTGCCAGCTACCCTAGGTCTGTTTAGAAGGGTGTATACTGGCATGCTGCTCTGTTTTGCAAATGATGATATTAGGAATAAACTATTCCTCTTTCATTTACCAGAGGTGAAAAGATTCAGCAACATTTGGAGATCAGCAGTATAGAAGACCCTGGAAACACACATCCATGATGTTGACTTTTCACATAGCTGTGCTGTAGGGGTTTGAAAATGTTAGTCAGCTCACCTTTAGCGCTGCTTTGAGGAACTTTTGCTCTTTGCAGATGTCTGCCAAGAGCATGCTGAGTACTTTTTTTTTTTAGCCGGCCTCCTTTTTCCCTTTGTGTGTTTGCTGATAGAGTGAAATTTGTATTCAAAGTGCTCTTAAAATACATCGGCCTCTTTGAGGGGCGTGCTGTTTACATGACAGAGGGATTCTCTAGAAAGCAAGAGGTGTCACCCTTGTCCCCCACCCTTCCCATTTCCGCATCAGCTTCCCTTCCAGCAGGCCATTGAAGTCAGCACATTGCCAGCCCTAATAAAACTTGCAGGGCCCGCCGGTGACACATGCTGCCATTGCTATCAGAGTCATTAAGCAGCAGTAAAGTGTGAGAATTGATTAGGCTGTTATTTATTTAGGTGGAGTGACTGGGTTGTAAACGCCTCAGCTTCTCGGAGCAGCTGGTCAGTCTGTCCGCTTCCCAGGTGTCACACAAACAATTTGGGGATGTGCCCTCAATGTGGCCATAAACGGCTGGCTTTGCTTGTCACTTTGCGTAAATTTGCCTTGTTCATCTCCTCCTGGGCCAAGTGTTTAATAGCCGGCAAGCGTGCAGCACAAAATAAATCAGGCGTTACAGTGAAAGCGGTAAAAGCCTTATCTTGGTAATTGCACATCCTGCCATAGTAAGCCAAGCTAGCTTTGGTTTATTTATTTGTTATTGTTTTTTTTTTTTTTGCTTTGTGTTTAATGATAAATAATATTAGCAATATGTTTTGATATATATATATATATATATATATATATATATATATATATATATATATATATATATATATATATATATATATATAAATATAATAGGGCGGCACGGTGGCACAGTGGGTAGCGCTGCTGCCTCGCAGTTGGGAGACCTGGGGACCTGGGTTTGCTTCCCGGGTCCTCCCTGCGTGGAGTTTGTATGTTCCCCCCGTGTCTGTGTGGGTTTCCTCCGGGCACTCCGGTTTCCTCCCACAGTCCAAAGACATGCAGGTTAGGTGGATTGGCGATTCTAAATTGGCCCCAGTGTGTGCTTGGTGTGTGGGTGTGTTTGTGTGTGTCCTGCGGTGGGTTGGCACCCTGCCCAGGATTGGTTCCTGCCTTGTGCCCTGTGTTGGCTGGGATTGGCTCCAGCAGACCCCCGTGACCCTGTGTTCGGATTCAGCGGGTTGGAAAATGGATGGATGGATATATATAATATGGTCGATGTGCATAAGCATGTATTTGTGCATGGATGTGCTTTTATGTGTGTACTCTGTAAATGTGTCTTATTTATATACAGTGTGAGTACAGATGTGCATGCTCCAGTGTACAACATGTGTATGGAAGCATGCGTACAATATTTATTGGGCTATATTCTTTTCTTTTGTGTGTTTGCATTTGTATGTTCATATATACAGTGGTGTGAAAAACTATTTGCCCCCTTCCTGATTTCTTATTCTTTTGCATGTTTGTCACACAAAATGTTTCTGATCATCAAACACATTTAACCATTAGTCAAATATAACACAAGTAAACACAAAATGCAGTTTTTAAATGATGGTTTTTATTATTTAGGGAGAAAAAAAATCCAAACATACATGGCCCTGTGTGAAAAAGTAATTGCCCCCTTGTTAAAAAATAACCTAACTGTGGTGTATCACACCTGAGTTCAATTTCCGTAGCCACCCCCAGGCCTGATTACTGCCACACCTGTTTCAATCAAGAAATCACTTAAATAGGAGCTGCCTGACACAGAGAAGTAGACCAAAAGCACCTCAAAAGCTAGACATCATGCCAAGATCCAAAGAAATTCAGGAACAAATGAGAACAGAAGTAATTGAGATCTATCAGTCTGGTAAAGGTTATAAAGCCATTTCTAAAGCTTTGGGACTCCAGCGAACCACAGTGAGAGCCATTATCCACAAATGGCAAAAACATGGAACAGTGGTGAACCTTCCCAGGAGTGGCCGGCCGACCAAAATTACCCCAAGAGCGCAGAGACGACTCATCCGAGAGGTCACAAAAGACCCCAGGACAACGTCTAAAGAACTGCAGGCCTCACTTGCCTCAATTAAGGTCAGTGTTCACGACTCCACCATAAGAAAGAGACTTGGCAAAAACGGCCTGCATGGCAGATTTCCAAGACGCAAACCACTGTTAAGCAAAAAGAACATTAGGGCTCGTCTCAATTTTGCTAAGAAACATCTCAATGATTGCCAAGACTTTTGGGAAAATACCTTGTGGACTGATGAGACAAAAGTTGAACTTTTTGGAAGGCAAATGTCCCGTTACATCTGGCGTAAAAGGAACACAGCATTTCAGAAAAAGAACATCATACCAACAGTAAAATATGGTGGTGGTAGTGTGATGGTCTGGGGTTGTTTTGCTGCTTCAGGACCTGGAAGGCTTGCTGTGATAGATGGAACCATGAATTCTACTGTCTACCAAAAAATCCTGAAGGAGAATGTCCGTCCATCTGTTCGTCAACTCAAGCTGAAGCGATCTTGGGTGCTGCAACAGGACAATGAACCAAAACACACCAGCAAATCCACCTCTGAATGGCTGAAGAAAAACAAAATGAAGACTTTGGAGTGGCCTAGTCAAAGTCCTGACCTGAATCCAATTGAGATGCTATGGCATGACCTTAAAAAGGCGGTTCATGCTAGAAAACCCTCAAATAAAGCTGAATTACAACAATTTTGCAAAGATGAGTGGGCCAAAATTCCTCCAGAGCGCTGTAAAAGACTCATTGCAAGTTATCGCAAACGCTTGATTGCAGTTATTGCTGCTAAGGGTGGCCCAACCAGTTATTAGGTTCAGGGGGCAATTACTTTTTCACACAGGGCCATGTAGGTTTGGATTTTTTTTTCTCCCTAAATAATAAAAACCACCATTTACAAACTGCATTTTGTGTTTACTTGTGTTATATTTGACTAATGATAGATAGATAGATACTTTATTAATGGTTAAATGTGTTTGATGATCAGAAACATTTTGTGTGACAAACATGCAAAAGAATAAGAAATCAGGAAGGGGGCAAATAGTTTTTCACACCACTGTAGGTATGAATCTGTGTATCTTGTGTGTGAGCGCATGCACTCTTGGTACTTGACTTTAACATGACGCGTGAATATGCAGGCAGAACATGTGTGTATTTTCATGTGACAGTTTTGAAAGGTGTACTGCAAGTACATGTACATTTGTGAGTAGCTCATTTGCCCAGAGGTTAGTGCTGCTGCCTTCCAGCTCCAGGAGAATGGGTTTCAATCCCGGCCTGCTCACTTACTGCCTGTGTGGATTTTGCATGTTCTCCCAGCATTGTCATGGATCCTAACAGGTGTGCAGTTTAGGTTGGCTGAAGATTGTAAATAGGCCTGTGTGAGTGTAGGTGTCCTCTGTGGTTGACTGGCACCCTGTCCATGGTTGACTCTTGCCATACATTTGATGCTACTAGGACAAGCTCCAGCCACACTTTGAACCTAACATATCCTAAAGCATGTCAGAAAATGGATGACTAAATATGTATAGGTGCGCTTGTTTGCAAATGTGGACAGAGATTTCCACAGCGCCCTAATGGCTTCTGTGCGATTTGAGCACGCTTTGTTAGATTTTTGTGGTGCCCCTCAATTGCTAGTATTCGCTATGCTGCCTTTGTTTTTTTCATGACTTATTTGCTATCCCCTCTTATTTTTGTGTTCATTGTATTTTACAGCAATAACAGCTTTCGTGGCTCAGCCCCATTTAAGTGTAAAGAATGGCAGAAAGCATCGAGCTCCTTCTGTCCCTTGGGTTGAGCCTCTCTGATTACTGGAATGCAAATCGTGCGTGCAGGTGCATTTCTGAAGTGTCTTCTTAATAAAGATTGACCTGTTTTGATCAGTTTGTCTTTGAAGCTTTGAGGTATTAAGAGGTGAAGGTTAATGAGGTTCTTGTACTTTACTGCTCCGTAGTTTGACCTGAAGGTTGCTGCAGTCAGCGTACAGCACAGCACTGCATGGCACAGACAGAGAACTAACATTTGGAGCTTAAAAGTGAAGATTTTTTGACAATCGCTTAAGCAGAAACACTGAGGAGAGTATCTTTATGTATTCATTTTTAAATGGTAGATTTTCATTTGTTGATACAGTGGCAACATCTTCTATTGGCATATTAGTCATAATGACAAAAACATGGCAGTGTTTCATTTCTCATCATCTGTTTAGTGTAATAATGCACTCTTAATAACACTATAGAAATTGAGAAGCCAATTCATCTTGAGGCAAAAGAGCACCGGTCGCTGGTTGGCCAGAGTGTTTTAAAATAACACATGTAAAATTTTCAAATCCATTTAATTTGACTTCCAGACAGTGTCTAGAAGTCAATAAGAATGCTAACAGAATGTTAAGTTACATAGCATGATGTGTAGAGTATATGTCCAAGGAAGTTATCCTCAAGCCTTATAACACACTCATCTGGAGTACTGTATTCAGTTTTGGTCTTCAGGCTCCAAAAAGGACATAACAGCGCTGGAAAATGTCCAGAGAAGAGCAACTAGACTGATTCCCTGGCTACAGGGGATGAGTTATAAGGAGAGATCAGTTTATGCAAAAGGAGACTAAGAGGACACATGAATGTTTAAAATTAGTACAGTGGATCGAGACTGTAATTTTAAAATGAGGTCATCAAGAACATGGGGACAGGGTTGGAAACTTGTTAAGGGTAAATTTCACACAAGTTTCTCTTTCACACAGAACCTTAGACACATGGCTGCTAAGTAGTGTGGTCAACAGTACTTTAGGGACTTTCAAAACTCGATTTGATGTTATTTTGAAAGAATTAAGTGAATCGGACTTGTGAGCTTTGATGGGCTGAATGGCCTGTTCTCATCCAGATTGTTCTAATGTTCTTAATGAGCTCTCTCTGGGAGTTCACTCAGAGTTGTTTCATATGGAGCAACACTGTGAGATACTATTCTAATGTTCTAGTTCAACTCAAGGTCGTGGAGAAAGTTGGAGAGGGTGTCGGTCCATGTAAGGTCTACAAACACACACATACACACTCTCACTCACACACACACACACAGAATCATGGTCAGCTTCAGTCCTCAAGGTAGAAAAAGCAACAATTTCTGAAACTGACCCAATCATATACCATGGTTGTTGGCATAAATGGCATTACATACATTGTAAAACTAAACAGACAGAGAATATAAAGGGGTTCTGTATAGGCGCTACCCCTTTTATGGCAGAAATGAGTAGGAAGGTACATGAGAGGTAGCCACCAGCGTTAACTTCTCCACAGTAGTAAAGGCTTGGAGTAATCTTCCTGTTGTCATCAAGAGAGATGAGTCCTGAATGCTGCAGAGATCTTTTTAAAGGTGACCAGAAGTGCGAGTTGCAGTTGGCAGAGAGGTGGGCAGAGGTAGCTTGGCAAGGTCATGGATCTTCTTCAGAGTTGGCTACATCAGAACTGTGAAGAATGCAAACAGACATTGGATTTCTCAGGCCTCTTCTAAAACCTTCTTCTGTGATCCGTTGGTGTAGTGCTGATGGGCTGTATCAGAAAATCTCATCTTTGAAATAAGCAGAGATTGACAGTTAGTTTTTTTTTTTTGGAGGCACCCACCAGTTGTAGTATGCACATCACCACCTTTTTATCATGCATTTTAGATCTGGCCTCCATATATTCAATTTCTTTAGAACTTTGCATGTCATATGCTATCCTTTCCTTCCTACTCCAGTTGCCTCTTGTGTTTATTCATTTTGTTTTTTCTTCCGATTTGATGCCATGCCATTTTTGCGCTCTATCCAGAATCTCTGTATTTTAATGTGATTTATCTTACAAGTAATTTTGTTGTGATTTTGTTGTTTTCCTTCTTGTGTTGCAAAGCACTTTATGATAATGCCTGCTGTGGAAGGGGAAAAATGTAATAATGTTTGATCAAATGACAGGAGTAGGACTGGAATTTTTTGGTAGCTCTTCTCTCACTAGTGTGCTGAAGAAAAAAGTCCAAACTCTTTGTTTGGCAAGCAGGGTCTGGCATACAACTGTGTTTGTCCAAGAAGTATACAGTTTCAGAGATTCACTTTGATTATTGCCAAAAGAGAGACATGCTGATCGCTGTTTCCTGAGTATGCTTTTATGAAATGATCTGTCCATTTTATGAGCCTGCGTTTTATACTTAAGGGTCACCAGGAGTTGATGAACTGTCTTGGCAGCAACCAGCCCCGGAGGGGTGCCATTCTTTTTTTAAGGCAAATTCAGTGAAGCTGGACCTGCTTAGTGTCATTATTCTATGTAGACCAGAATGCCTGAAGGTAGAAGAACTTCACACATAAAGTAACTGAGTCAATAACTGAACACCTCTGTCTTGGCCTGTGAGGCAGCGATACTGACCACTGTGCTACTACTAAGCTGTCCTTCCTACAACCAATGTCAAAGTAGGCACTGCTTAGTTAACGACCTTAACATGACAGTCGGGTATCATATCCCAGTCGGCTACAGGTTGCATGCTTTCACCTTTAAAGGGGACAGACTGTCTGGTGTGTGTGCGTGCTCTGTGGTATTCATACAGACTGAATGCAGATATACAAGGTGTTTGCAGTCGTGCAGCGAGGGCCTCCTGTGGCAACAAGACCTTCACTTTGAGCTTCATCTCACATTTTCTGCCTATCACATGAATAGGTAATGCGCTCATAATGACCAGCGCTCGCCCCAGTATCCCTGCTAATGGAGCAATTAATAGCGTCTTCAGCCTTTTAAAGACGAGGAACAACTATTTTGTTAACAATGCCACTAATGAACTAATGAAATGGTATCCTTTTTTTCTTTTTGGTAAATGCCTCACTGCTGGACCCCATTAAATTACAGTGCCTGCATCGTTTACTCTTCACAAGTACCTTGATGAATTCTCGGCTCTTTATCGATGTACCACTGCCATCAAAGATCCATTTCATTTCCCAACCTTTCTGCCGTATTGTGTCTGATAGTGCAGGTCATCGAATGCTGAAGAGAGCACACATCTGGCACATGGGAATCGCCCTTTCAAATTAGGTCTCATATTTGGAGAAGCACTGTCGATGGGCAGGATTTAATGCTCTTCTGAGAAATCTTAGTGAAAGAGGGATGACAAGCAAATAAAATGAAGCAGCACACCAATGTGTCGTGTCTCTGCTGGTGAATTACTCCCCACTGGACTTGTGAAGTGTGCTGCACCCAGTATCTCCAGTATGCCTCCCATGTTCTTGCATGAAAAGGATGTGCTCCTTTTTTTGACTGTCTTGGGTCTCTCTGAAGGGTAGCACACAGAGTAGTGCTGCCACCTTGCAATTCTGGGCACCAGGGTTTAGAGCCTAGCGTCGTCCGTGTCTCTCCAGAGGCTGCATCCTTTTTCTTGCAGGATTTCTCTCAATTTTTCATATTGGTGTCCCTAAATAGGTCCAATAAGAGGGTGTGTGTGTGAGCACAAATGTGGTTTGTCATGGACTGGCATCTCCTCCAGAATTGTTTCCTACCATGCACTTGATGTTGCTTGGTGAATGGTCTGGCTTCCTCCAACCATTCAGTGGACTAAGAGGGTTCGAAAAGTGACTGAAGAGCAATCACTTTAAATTGCAGAAGGACCCTTTTAAGCCAATTACTTTCACCGGAGCTGCATGGACACAGTCACTTTAGTGTTTTAGTGTTATTGACCCCGATTCCTAGCTCTCACCTCGGTTTTTACTGCACATTAATGGTAATAATGGGAGTAGAATTTGTATTGATTTTCTTCTAAATCTTGCTGCCAAATTTTTAAATTAGTTTCTGGGGTATTATGGGTAAACAGTTAGCAGCATACTACTCCTTTGGAAGCTTTGCAGGTGGCTTACTATGGAGTTTGTTGCTGCTTTTAATGCATTTGTGTGATTATGGGGGTGTCTTTCATATCTCCTGCTGCATAGTCATCTGTTTGATTGCTTCAAGTGGTCATTTGGTTTGCTTACTATAAATTCACCAGTTGTACAGTGAAATGTGTGTATTTGGTATGACGAGTTTAGTTTTTGAGAAGCAGGAATGTTTCTAGGCATAAGTGAGCTAAGTGACCACTTGAGGCCACACAGCCAGCCAACTCACACATAGAAGAAGAGTGAAATGGTGTGGGACCCAAAATAGATACAAGGCTAGAAAATGGTCCTGGTTGAAGGTGTGGAAGGACTGGCACAAACAATATTCATTAGCTGACATTTCCTGAACAATGGATTCCATAGTCCAACCTTAGTGGATGAGCAAAAGTCAATGTCAATGTAAAAGCAAATCAAAGAAATCCACCAAATTTGCAGCCTTCTTTTTGGGGACAATGATGAGGTGACCTTTATATGAGGGTACAGTTTGGTGGGAATTAAGCACCTTCTGTTTATATTTGGACAACCCCTATCTTTGTTTCTTTGTGCAGTCTGTACTCCCATATCCAACCCCATCAAGCTTCATTCAGGCTAACCCACAGGCCTAGAAAGTTGTGGATAAATAAGTGAATGACTGCAATTGATTGCAGTGGAATGGATTTCTTAGTGCAGGGTTGTTGCCCCAACCCACATCATTCCATGGCCAAGATACTTAATGTTCGGCCTTAGACTCCTTGTTGTCTGTGAGTTTACTGTAATATTCTTTTCTGGCTTGAATTGTGTTGTTCTGTAGTGTGTATCCTTTGGTAAAATGATTTCATTCAGGAAGTGCTTCCTGGCATGCATACTGACTATTACAAGCACAACTGATCATTTCACTTGTCTGAATAAACTAGCAAACCTCGGCTCTGGACTAGTGGAATAAAGCACATGTAGAAACACCTGCCTGGAGCTTCTCAAGGTTTTGCAAGACAGGACCCAACGCTGGACAGGACACCAGGACTCATACGGGGTGAATTTAAAATCAGCAGTTTAAGTTTGGTATGTGCCCCTGTGATACCCAGATTCCAAACAGACAGTAAATGATTTAATGTTGTTTCCTTTTTGTCACTTTTTAAAAATTTCTTCAATGTCCTGGTGGAGCAAACTGAAGGTCTTTAGTTCCTTTAAATGACCATGCCTCCTTTGTTCAGTCTTTGGACTTCAGTGTCCTAAATATTAGAACATTGTCCTTAGTCCATTAGAGCAACGCCATTTGCATTAAGTGTGACTGATCTTACCCCAGACCCGGCTGAAAGCGAATGTGTGACATCAAAGCTGCTCGCACAGTTGGTGCTAATTGACACCTAATTCAAAAGTCTCCACTCAGAAAGGGCAGAACCTTGTTTTTAATTATGATTAATTCAGGCTAAATGCATTATAAAGGCAAGGGTATGTGGCTATTAAATGTTATTATCGCTCCCTCGCCACAGGCAGGCGTAGGCGAGCCCTTTATAAAGGAGCTAGGCAGGAATTAGTTTATATTATCTGAATAAATATCAAGTGACGTTGGATGCTTCCTGTTTTATTTTTTTTTATTCATTTTTAGTAGAAAGCTTTTGAATAGACCTTTTGTTTTTGGTGCCTCCAGGTTTGATATTAAAAATAATCTCTGCACATAAAATGCCATTCTGGAGGATTTGATAAAACACCAGGTTGGTTATTAGGAATGTGAAGAGGCTTGGAAATATGGTTCATGGTGTCTGATCCATTGCATTCCCCCTGATATCACTGAAATTAATTTTATTTTGCCATTTTTCCTTTGATGGATGTCTACAGTGTGTCGGACCACAGGCATAGCTCTTTCAGCTTCTTGAAATGAAACACTGCAGTGCAGACCCTGTGCTCATAAAAAGGAAAGGGCTCCCGATTTACAGCACTTTCGTTAGAATTCAAAACAAGTTTTGCTAAGTGTTATTTTTTTTTCCCTTGCCCTGGGAACTCGCTTTAATTATCTGAAGAAGAAAAAAAAAAAAAAAGTGAAAACAGCAACATCCTCTCTTTAACAGCTTGGCAGGAAATTCAAAGTCTGTAGTTGTAATTTAGGAACAAATTAGTGAAGCTGTAATTATGGTAACTTTAAAATGTAAATACATGGACTGATCGCTTAAAATTGATCCAGAATGTTCTAGTCTTCAAATAGGACCTTGCTTGACTAAGCCTTATATATTTCCCCTTCTAATTAGCTGTGAATGCTACAAGATTAGTGACCTACCCACTTGGCCCACTGCAGAGTCTTTGTAAAGAAACAGTGCTGATTTAGATCCGGAATGTCTTCTTCGTCTCTTGCCAAACTATGCAAATGTCCATCCATCTGTCCATTTCCTGGAGTAGCCTTTTCCACCACAAGGTTACCGTGACCTAAAGTCTACCCAGGACAGCATGGGGCACAAAGTAAAAATCAACCTTGAATGAGACACCAGCCTGACACATTTGGAAGGAAACCAGATGGTGAAAGAAATGTGCACTTACTCCACATACACTATAACCTGGCCTGGATTTTCAACTCGGGACCCTGAAACCATGTAGCTGCAGTACTATCCACTGTGCCACCGTTTAAACAAGCAGAAAAGTTATTAAATCCTCATAATGAACCCTCCTATATAAACTAAAGAATGATTGAATTGTTCCTTTAAAGTCCAAACCCTGCTGTATTAAAGGCAGTGTTACAGATGCACTGCTGGTCATTGCTCTTGCTGTTGCTCAAACCTATTAAGGCACTGCAACCTAAAAGCCATTATGAGACCCAACTCGATCCTCATCACTAACTCCCTGGGTGAACTTCAGCAAGTCATTTAAACACTGCAGTGAAGATCACCTCTGTGTGGCACCTTAGCAGGGAACAACACTGCCAAATTACAAGTATTAATTTGAAAATGCTATTTGATTTAACAGAGGAATCTAGCGAGGAAAGATCACAGAAAAACCAAGAAGAATAAAAAAACAGAATTAAATCAAGCTGGGCGGCACGGTGGCGCAGTGGGTAGCGCTGCTGCCTCGCAGTTGGGAGACCTAGGGACCTGGGTTCGCTTCCCGGGTCCTCCCTGCATGGAGTTTGCATGTTCTCCCCATGTCTGCGTGGGTTTCCTCCCACAGTCCAAAGACATGCAGGTTAGGTGGATTGGCGATTCTAAATTGGCCCTAGTGTGTGCTTGGTGTGCGGGTGTGTTTGTGTGTGTCCTGCGGTGGGTTGGCACCCTGCCTGGGATTAGTTCCTGCCTTGTGCCCTGTGTTGGCTGGGATTGGCTCCAGCAGACCCCCCGTGACCCTGTGTTCGGATTCAGCGGGTTGGATGATGGATGGATGGAAATCAAGCTGGCCAGTGGGGTCTGGCTTTACCTGTTTTTTTCATATGTGAGTTGGTTTACATTTAGTTATTGTGCTGACACCTTTATCCAAGGTGACTTACAATATTTATGATACAGTTGGTTACATCTCTTTTGGTTTTTCCAATTGAAGCACCAAAGTGATTTGCTCATGGTCACACAGTGTCCTTAGGGGGATTTGAAGTCCAAAGCCTTAACCGCTACACCACGCTGTGGTTTAAAGAGTCTCAAACACCAAGACCCCCATTTCTTTCTGTGCTCCTCTACAGATGAACGCTGTATCTTTGGCTGTGGCTGCACTGCCTCCCTGCTAGCCTGACTACTGCCATAACCCACTTCTCACCTCCAGTCTTGAAGGGACCATTGGCTGGGAATGGCCCCAGAAACTCTACTCAGAGCTTTCTTCTTGGACAACCTCTGACACCTTGCTTCTGAAGATATGGTGCCATCCCCCAAAGCTTTCTCTGGTAGCACTCAGTATCTCCACACCTCTGAGCCTGAATTCTAATTATGACTGCCAGGGGAAATTTGGTAGTTCCTTGGTAGGGAGTGAAGTGAATTCAGATTTGGAAACCTTTTGTTGACCTCTTCTAGTATTCTGACCATCTCCATTAACCTCTTTGCTACCCTTGGAGTAAGTACTTCCAGAGGACCAAGTTAAGATGTAGGGCATGATTTCTTGTGGCAGTTTTTTATTTACAAACACTGGCACTCGGAAGAGCTCTTCAGGTACTGGTTTTGGCGGCTCTTTTAGATTACAAACACTCAAGGACCCTTCTTTTGTTGCATGCCACATTTTTGCTCATTTGAGTCCTTTTACATTTTCTATAACTTTCACCTAGTGGTGAAAGTCGCATCCCCATAAGCACTTGACCAGGCACCTTTGATGGCCCGTGCCTATTATCAAGCTGGAAGACACATTTACAGATGGGGTAGACATAGGATTATGGTAAAATGGGAAGAGATCTTATTTTGTTGAGCTCATTTTAGGGTGACACCATGCCATAGCACTTTAAAGCCCAGGGGACAGAAAATTTTGTCTTTGTAAAATGGGGGTTGAAATATCAGGAGAGAAATGGAATTCAGCCATTCCCAAAGTACATTCTACTTAAATATGCACCATATTAAGTGGGCTTCGAAAATGGTATAGTATGGTATATATTGCATATATTTTGTCTAAAAATGTACCCAAGGCAAGGTCCCTATGAAGATCATCAAGTGCCCATATCACTTGCTGAAATGATTTAGAAATGTCTTTCAAGTGAACCATTTTGGACAAACGCTTTCCAACATCTCTTTAACAACCTTGAATCTAAAATCATTCCTAATGCTTTAACAGCAATATTTGGAGTAATATGAGATGGGATAACTTCAATAAAAAAGCGGTATTGATATCCTACTGCACACAACTTGCATTAAAACTGATTTTGCTCAATTGGAAAACTCCTAATCCACCTCAGTGGAAAAGCAATGTTCTATATCAAGTTACCAAAAAAAATGAATGAATTCACTTTACAGGTATATGTTCTGGATTTTTTTCAGGATTTAGAATTCATTGTTTTAATTTTAAAGTAAACATGCTGGCCCTGTGCTGCACATTTAAAATTTTATTTGCCATTTATTGTATTCTGTATGAAACACCACTTCAGATGGCACTTTTTTGTTGTATAGCTCTCTGCGTCTGGTGGAGTTGAGTGTTGTATTCTCCAAAACATACCATTGTACTTGATACACACATTTTTCTTTCTTTAAGCAAAGTAAGATGGGTAGCTGCAATTATAGTTAGAGTGGATTCAAGTTATTATATCAATTCTTTTAGAATTCTTCACAGTGGACAAGCTTAGAGCTGCTACAGAGATTTACAAATGTGAAACAGAAGCAAAAGATACAAAATGCAATAAAATGCATATATATGGAAAGACACAATGATAGTAAAAGATTAATGATTGGAAGGTTTGGTGGACAGTTTATTTATTGGCTGTTAATGGTCGTCATGGCTAACCAGTGGCAGCAGATGAAGCTGCACTGCAGTCTTGCAGGTTTCCTAGCCAAATGCCAGTCATTTTGGCCACTATAATGCCCAGCCTGCCAAAACCAAATCTAAGGGCTGGAGGAGAGATTTGCACAATTTCCCCAAAGGCTCAGTTCATTTAGCTGCATGCTGATTGGTTTTCAGGGAGCTCTCTCTTGTAACTGTGAGCAGGATTGGGTGATTTAAATGGAGTATAACATACAAACAGTGAAATAGTAAAGCTAGCAATAAATCAAAACAACAAAAGATCTATCCACCTGTAACCTAGTGCTAGGCTGATGACTTGAGAAACTGTAAGCTACAGGTCATCATGAATGTGCACGAGGCTGCCCCTCAACTAGTAGACTCTGAGGTCTTGATGGCCTTCGTCCAGTTTGATCCCAGAAGTGCTAATACACGTATACTGTTCACCTGGACTAGAGTAGCATGAATAAAACAGAATATTTTCTCCAAAATGTAGCGTGTTTCCCTGAGTATTACAGTTATTTAGACAATGTGAAATGTTCTTTAATAGGTACTTTTGTAATAGGGTGGCAATGAATCTAAATCTGATAAGGAAGAAGGAACATTATTACCTAGAATGTTGGGATTTACTATATGCATATAAAATAGTAAATTTTATATTTGAGCATTTTCATGCAGATATATTTCCAAAAAAATTAACATAAGGATTTAGAAAGTCTATTGAGGAAGAAATTGCTGAAAGTCCTGCCCTGTAGTGAAGCTAGATACGCATTTGCTACTGATTAGGAGGCCCTGGGTTCATGGTTGGCCTCTCTTTATGAGGGCAAGAGACGGAGAGGGGCAGGACCCTGAGTGATTCCTTTCAAGTGACATTTGGGAACATGTCTGGGTCACTCACTGGAGGGGTGAATGTAAGTAGGGGTGCAGCAAAGCTGTGAGAAAGCCTGTGATTGTGTTAGATGATGCCTTCCCCATAACAATAAAAGCCAAGATAATTCTCTTAAGCAGAATTGGATAAGTATTTGCTAATAAACTTATATGTGTGAGAACGAGAAAGAGAGATGAGAAAAAACCTTGAGTGATTCCTCACTGGTGACAAGGAGACAGAGAAGCCACAAGCATTACAAAGTTTTAATATTTAGAAGAGAAAAATCTTTTTCAAAACTTGAATCCTAAATGTTTAAGTAATTAGGTTAAAGGTATGGCTTGAAAATAGGACTATTTACCATGCAGTGCCTAGGAGAGGTTTGGCTTATGGTGGTGTCGATTGTTCAGGATAAGATATAGTAGTGTTCAAAAATTAAGGTTAGGATTACCGTATTACAAAATGAACATTATGGCACATTATTTAATAACTAGTTGTGCTACCTGTCTTCAGGTGAGTTGAAATGTAAGTAATGATTGTAGACCTCTGCGTGTTCGGTGTTGATGTTTGCAGTGCACCATCTATTAGAATGCATTTTGTAATGCATATAGTAATAAAATAATTGTGTTTTTCATTCCAGCAGATGGTGCATCACAAACATTAGCATTGCTTTTTACGAATCCCATACCAAATGACATATAATTTAGATATGGCAATCAAACTGACACACACATAGACACTAAAAGCTGAGTGTTGTATAGACATCTTAAAAAATAAAAGTGCAAAGAGAAAAAGAAAGGTGGTCATTGATAAACAAAGTTAAATTCATTCTTTGGAAAAGCCAAAATATTTATTCTTGGAAGAAATGTGAAACTGATACTATTGGGAAAAAAATCCAAATATGAAAGCTGTATCACATAAAAAATGACTGAGCAAAGTAACGTGTTTATTTTATTAATTGGGATTACATTAAAATAAAGTAAGAGTTGGTATATTTGCTTAAGTGAATGCACTCACTCACAAACGCACACTTAGGGCCAGTTTAGCAACACCAGTATGCAAGCCTGGAAAATGAATGGATGGCTAGACGTTTACCAAACATTTTCAAAGTTTAGAAAATCTAAATAATGTATTATACTAATTGTTAAAATATTTGTTCATCAATTTAAAACATTGGACAACAACAGCATGAACTGAACTGTAAACATGTGATCTAAATTTGATTTCTTATTGGTCATTTTACAGTATGTATATGCAAATGATTCAAAAAACAAAACAGGTGACATGGAGGTGCTGGGACTGGCATTGCTCCCTCACAGTTCCTGCCTAATCTTCAGCCTCAGTTGCTGTTTCTGTGAGTCTGTATGTATGCTCCCTGCCCACATGGGATTTTTGTTTTTCCTGGGACGCCAGTTTTATCACAGGAACACGCTGGAGATTCTAAATTGGCCCTGTGGGTTTACTGTGGCTGTTCCCTGTAACACACTGCTTCTAATCCTGCATATGGTGCTGGTGAGCCTCAACTCCTTGAACCCTGTAAGCTCTACTGGAAAATAAAAGCTTACAAAACAGATTGACTATCTAAATATATATATTTGTGCTCACCTTGCGGGTCTTGATGTGTACAAATTTAATACATTCTTGCTTTCAGGGACTTTTTTTATCTTACTGTCTTACTAGCTGACCTGTTTGCTTAGTTATTTTTAATAAAGTAATAAATGTACAATTGAATCTCCCAAGTGCCTAGGGCTTACCCTGCAGTGGAGTATTCTAGGGAATCGCTTTGAGATCTCACTGAATTCTTTTGGTTAAATGGTGAATCGTATACTGTACTTGATGACATCAATGGAAGTGCATTTAAGTCAGGAAGTAATGTTTTATACAATGAGTTGTAACAATCTTCAACAAACTACCGAGACATGTAATGGAAGCAGAAGCCTTTAATATGTATCAAAATGAGATACTGGCACATCTCGGCAATTAGCTAAACAAATGAGCTTGATAGATTGTTTGTCAAATTTCTTACGTTCTTAAGCTTGCTAATGCCAGACTCCACCAGTTTGTTTCATCTTTATGATGTGATGTTCACCCCACTGGATATTTCCTAGTGGGACACAGCTACTTGCAATATGGCATTTCAAAGAAAGCAAAGTAATGCATGATACTGAGTAGTCCCCCTTCCCTGTTTGACGAGCTTTGTAATTATGTATCCATATCATTTTTTATGTTGATCATCAATGCTTATTACCATGAAAGGTACGGTTTGATTGAAAGACTGATGCATCTTCTGTGATTTCTGCTCATATTTCAGCTTCTGGGTGTTCCAGTCTAGTGACTACAGACAGTTTTTTTTTATCATTTCTACCTGCTTATCCAACTTCCTTAAACTGGCACTTGAGAAAAGACGCATGCTGTTTTGTAGTAACTCAGATCACACATAGTGAAAGTCTGCCTGTGTGCATTTTTTCATGATTTAATTATATTGCATAAAAGAAGTTGCCCCCTTACCAAAACCAAGGCCTGCTGTGTTATCTTAGACAAGCATTAACATCCTTCTATTGGCACTGACCATTTCATGTGCTCCTCAAGCTAGCATATACCTTATAAAAAGAGTCAGTTCACTTTAGTACCAGTTGCTTAGGGGGTTCTTCTACGAAGTGCTCTGTTTAATATTCTCCGGCACAGTGTGGTGTATAATTTATTTCAGTTTTGATGTGCTTCGTGGTTGGTCCGCTGTTTTGTCATGAAACTATTATGAGCCTGCGATCTGAGCAGTGCAAACAGTGACATTTGCCAAGCATAAAAATTCAATTAATTCTGGGAGACAGATTAAGTATACGCTGAATTTTAATAATTTGCTGTAAAGGCTGAGGATTACTTCAGGCAAGAGGTTTTTTTTACATACATGACAGTACTTTGGCACAAATACATGGGATCACTGGCCGAGTATAATTAATCTCATTAAATCACAGTGCTTCAAGACGCTCAGTAAAATTGATGGAATAAAAGGGGCTAAAAACCTTTATGTAGATATATATTTATATGCCATATATATATAATAGTGTGCATTTTTTGAATATATTACCTTTTCACAGCATCACCATTTGTGACTCAGGAGGAACGCCAACACAAAGAGAGACTCCACTGTGTTGTATTAGATTAAAGGATGCTTTAAAAAAGGTCAGGTAAACTTAGGTAATGTTCCTAGAGTGAGACTTGTCTAAAGTGTGACCTTGGAAGGTGGGTTTTTTTTTCCCTTCTTTTTTTCTGGTGTCTAAGCATGGTAAAAATTGTATCCTTTGTACTGAATGGAGTTTAGCAGATATAATCCATCGGCCTATCATTTTAAATGCAGCTTATCGTCTGGATTTTTGTTGTGTTAAATTTATAATGAGCCATGTCCCGTCATTAACTTGAAAATTTGAGGCAAATAATATTCAGCATTGGAGTTCTTTTACAGATGAGTTCATTAGTTTGTTTGCAGATTCTCTCCACATCTGCATAGGGTTCTTCCTACACGCTAAAGATGTGTTTTTGGTTAACTGATGGCTCTAACTTGACCCAGTAGTAGTGGTGGAAGTAGAAGTAGTGTTGTCAAGTGTACAGAGCACAATGAAATTCTTACTTTTATGTCAAACCAACATGCAGTATGTCTCCACACTCGTGATAACCAAAAATGAATTCATATAACATACTTCATTTTATTTAATAGAAAACATAAATCGGCTTACCTGAAAACTTAGAACTTAAGGCTAATAAAAACATAAGTACAGTATTAGAGAAGTGAAATGTTAATACACCTGTTTCAATCCTATAGTCTTTTAAGCATCTGCAATTGCATAGTTCATTGGAATATATAATAATAATAATAATAATAATAATTCATTACATTTATATAGCGCTTTTCTCAGTACTCAAAGCGCTATATGTCAGTGATGCAAGTGCGCCCTGTCATCATCCACTTTTCAGAACTGGTTGCTGTCTTATTCCATGTATTGGCCAGACAGGCCTCAACTCTCCAGAATCCTGAATAGAAAATTTAGTTCAGAAAGTAAATGAACCCCTGCGGTGGGCTGGTGCCCTGCCCAGGGTTTGTTTCCTGCCTTGCGCCCTGTGTTGGCTGGGATTGGCTCCAGCAGACCCCCGTGACCCTGTAGTTAGGATATAGCGGGTTGGATAATGGATGGATGGATGAAGTAAATGGACAGTAAGTTGCTTGTATATCTTTAGAAAGTTGGGGGCCTATTGTTCATAAACGAACATTTTCAAACCATACTGGCAAGCTGATAACAGAGCATGACCTTGGTCAAATTGGTTACTTACAGGTGCCCCTGTCTCCATGTTGTAGAAGTTGCTACTGACATGAGAAGATAGGCTGACATCTGTTTGTTTGCCTATCTTTACCATCTATCTATTCTGCATCATCTGCTGCGAAGCACTACCTCCCCTGGGACGCTAGAGGGCAACCCCCCTAGGTAGCTATGGCATCAGGGATTCCCACAGGGCATGCTGGGATTTGGAGTTTGGTACAACCCTGTTGGGTTCCGTGGGAGCCGCCAGGAGGAGCTGCAGAGCCCTACAGTGGACTTCGACCACACCTGGGAGTGATTCCAGGTAATAGTGATGAGCCACCTGGAATACTTCTAGGATCTGAATAAAAGGAGTCGCCTCACTCCATGTGAGGAACCAGCGTCGGGAGGTGGAGGACAGAGCTTGCTGAGTAAGGAGTGGAGGCAGAGAAAGAGAAGAAAAGGACTGGGCTCTGGTGCTGTTTATTTGTGATGTGCTGCTGTGGAGAGCAAGAAAAACGCTTCCCCACAGGACTAAGCATGTGCTGTGTGGCAAACTCGTGTCTCTGCCTGTCTGTGGCGAGTTAGGGCGCCTATACGCACCTTGTTGGTCCACAGTATGTATCTTTGTGACATTGGTTTGCCAGTTGCCACTGCCTGGTCTCTTTGTTCCATTGTCTCTAAATCTGAACATGGGTCTTATTCTCATTGAAGTCTGTCTTTCCACATTGACAAGTAACTGCTTTGTCTGTCTGCGTTCCATTTGCAAGTGGCTTACCTGAGCATCATGCTTGATTGTATCGACTGATTTCCTTCATCAGATTCAAATTGTCAATTTTTTTTTTCTGTGTTTAATATCTCCTCTGCCGGTATCACCATCCTTTTAATGTAGTTCTTAATAGAACTATTTAAATAAAGGCACATATAAAGAAATATGTTACATAAAACTACTCATTAAATCACTCTTAAAGGTCCTCACCAGAACAGTTTGTGCTACGATTAATGAAACGGAGGTGGACCGTACTGTGGCTTAAGGCTGATAACCCTGTTTGGGTGCATGATGGCAGATCTGGCTACTTGGCTGGGAAATGACTCCTGGGCTCAGAATGGATGCCAGTTGTCCTGCACCCCGGGACAAAAAGCATATCCCAGTAGGTAGTGACAGGAGAGAGCTGGCAGGCAGGGGGGAGGCATATGGAGAGCAGGTTGGTACTTTGGCTGCCACTGGCACAAGCACCTGCAGTCGCTGGCTCCAGCAGCTGAACGTGTGCAGCCGGCTTTTATCTCCTTTATTATTTATGTGCCTCTCGTTTTAAATCATGGCTTACAGTCATCATCTGCAGGCAGTGTTAGGATGCTCACAATGAGAAGAAGACATGCGCTTTTTTTCAACTCTGTCATCGAAGAGGGGAGTTGTGAATAAAAAAAGCAGAGTGACCACACTAGTGATATAATTGAAGTGGCATAAACATCTGAATCCATTTAAGGAAACTAGCTCAAAAATACATTAAGAAAAGACAATAAAATGAAATGTGCTGAAGCTAGTAAGTTTGGTATCGAATTACATAAGACAGCAGTCAATTATCTCTAATTTTCTTTAGGGCCTTCCTTTTATGGTGAGCAAAAGCTCTTCACAAGGTAAATGATCTTGTATCCATTGTAACTGAACCAAACAACAGATTTGAAGACATAAATGGAAGCAAATGATGGAAGGACAGCATAATGAGGAGTGACACATACAAAGAAAGCTAACAGGAACTGACTGTTGCTGAATAAGACGGTAAATTGTGGTTTACAACAGCAAGGGAGAAGAGGTGGGTGACTGCTGTAAATTGGAAACGAGGAGAACATTCCAGAGAGAAGGCGACTCTGGCCTGTTAATTTCAGAAGTTTGAAAAAATTGTCGCCTAAAAGCCAATGTCGCCTTAGTCAGCTGAGAAAGGTTATGTTTTAAAATCAGCACTTTTGACTTTATCTCAGTTTAACAGTTGCTACCAGCCTGGTGTTTTTTACTCTTGACTGTACATGCAAGTGCCAGGAATTGAAAATCAAGTAATGTGCAGCTTGGTTTATCAATCTTGACAGCACTTCTTAGTGTGATCTCTAAGTAGTTACCTCAGCACCCCGTAGGTGGCAAAATGTCTTTGGGTTGAAGATATAGTATTAAAAGACATCTTTTAGGAATAAGTGTATTTTTATATTCCAGTGCTAGGATAACTAAAAATGTGATGCTTCTTTCATAACTGACAACGGTAAGCAAGTTCAGCTCAGTTGATCAATGTATTTCTAGATTGACCCATATCTATCATATAGTGCCTTATCTATCTGTATGAGCTTGTTAGACAGAACTACAGGGGCCTATCACATCATAATGGACAGAAACAACGCATGAGTCTGTCTGTGCACTGATCACGTGACATGGGTGGGGGAGGCACGTTCTGTTACTACCTCTCAGGTCTTTGTTACCCAGCTTCTGTGCCTTCTGTGTGGAGTTGGAATGTCCTCTTGATATTTATGTGGGTCTCCTCATGGTCAAAAAGATAAGCTTATGACATAAGAAATTTGACAAACGAGAGGAGACCATTCAGTCCATCATTTGTTTAGCTAATAGCTAAGCTGTCCCAATATCTGATCCAGATTCTTCCTAAAGGTTGAATCTGCTTATTACTCTATTAACTCGAATCCCACTTCAGGTGTCGACTTGTGTCACGCAATGGGCTTACATGCCATCAAGGACTGTTCTTCAGCAAAGACTGCGTTTGCAATTTTTTTTCACACACCTCAGAATAAAATTAGTTGCTTTCTGGGTGGTCGTTTATCAATAAGAGGCAGAGGTCTTATCTCTTAGTCATTTTGGTGGAGCATTACTGGTTGCTGATAATGTGGTCTGTCTTCAGGTTGATTGAATTCGTTTAAAACTGCGTTTATGAAGCGCTCCTTTCTAGGGTTCACAGGGGTCAGATCTTGTAATTTGACATCTGATTTACTCCTCGTTGGAATCAATGTTTTTAAATTAAAAAAAGAAAACAATGCAATGCAAAGAAAAGAAAATAACTGTTAGTGGAAAAATAAGGCATTGGTGACAATTTCTACTATTTAAAGGCCATATTAGTTACCTGCTAAGAACATGTTTCTAAGAAAAAGAAGCAATAATAAAAGCTGAAAACCGATCCACCCGAAGAGACAGACAGAACTTGTGTGGAACTCGGGCTATTGATGGGAGAGATTAACATGATGTGACTATTTCTGTCTCCCCACAGCTTGCTCATTAATTAAGAACAGATCCAATTAGCCTTGTTTTATATTTAATGTATTACTGATTTTCACTTTGGCACATTCCTCATCACGCTGTAAGCAACTCTAGAACACCCCTGTCCACCCACCTTGTTTAGCAGACTTGTAGAGGGCGCTGTGCACGCAGGTGGCTACCCTAAAGCCCACCAGTCCCCTGCTAACCTCGCCAATGCCCTTTCCCTTCTTCTGACACTTTGCTGCCAACACCTGCACTACGTATGCCAAGCCAAGGGCAGCATTATTAATGAGAGCATTCATCATCCACATAGACAGTGCTTGATTAGTTGACTTTTGTAAAAGCAAGCTAGGGGTCAATTTGTGGCTTTTTTTTTAAATAAAAAGTAAAAGGAGGATTGTTTTTTTTTTCTTTTAACAAATATAGATTTTTTTTTTTGCCTGGCAACAACTAGAACCCAGACTCCTTTTATCCGACTTGGCTAATACACACATACAATATACTCAAGCACAATGGTTAGCTGTTTTTGTTTTTTCTTGGTCATACATCCAGCAATCATTTTTATTAGTGATTAGCAAGAAACAGATTTTTCTGCAGAGACAGCTTTGTAAAGAATGTAGGCAAGTGATGAGAAGAATGCTGAATGACTCATGTCATTTTCACACTTTGGTGGAAATATGGCATTAGATGCCTATCTGAGTTTCATACTTCTCCCTTTTCTGTTCACCCTGAACTAAAGTTGATTAACAACACAGCCTGTCCAAGTTTACTTTCAGTTTTTGATTGAATTGCCTACTTAATTTCACATTTATAGTTAATGACTCTGTGTGTGTGTATGTCAATATATCTAAATACCCAAGTGGGAGAGTGATATAAACCTGTAACTGTATACAAAGAAAACTGATGCACAGAAAAATGTATATATATTTTTTTTACTTTTGAGCACTCATTAAATAGCTTGGGAACTCAACAAATGATAAAATCACAGCAGTCAAATTGCATTTGCTGTATATTTTTATATATACAGTGGCAGGTGTCATTTTCCCTTCTGTCCCTGAACGTTAAGCCTCACACAGACTTGTGTACTGTGAAAAAACAAGTGAGAAGTACACAGATTGGAAACTTTCAGTCGACTTCATTGTAAAATAGTGACTTTATTGGAACAATTCAACAGGGTAGTTTGCTTGGCCTGTTATAGACTGGTGTTTATGAACTGCCTTCTTATTAAAGAAGTGTATTAATCTCAAGGTGAACTTATGGCACTTTCCTCCTTTGTGCTAACCAGAAAAACAGTGGACCTGTATTCCATGAGCAATGGGAATATTCTTGCAGCTCTGAATACTGTTATTCACGTCACTGCCATTAATAGATGTTACCACTGTCTGCAGTTCAGTAGGTTTGCTCATTACCTCCATTAGGCTGTCTGTCAGTTAGACCATCCTCCATCAAGAAGGACTACAAACTTCTGATACCACTCAATACGAGTGCACATACAATGGGGTGGTCTACTTTTGGATGAGAAACCTATAACTTTATGCTGACTGTCTTTTATATGCAATGGAATGAACCTAAGATACAAGAAAAATATTTCCATAGCCTGGAAAGTCATGCTGTGTTGCAGTTGGGCTCGGATTAAGCCAAAACGTTAATTGTGGATACACTCTGCCACTAAGAAGGGCACTGAGCTACCTACCCTTGACACAAATATTGAGTTCTGCTAAGCTCAATGGAGCCCCGTCTTCTTCTGGAATCAAACCCACAACTTCACAGTCATCAGCCCAAACACATTTAACATTTTTGCTTGAGAAGCCATAGTAGCAGGGCCAGAATATCAATGCATTGTTCAGTGCAACAGGTTCATTCCTAGAATGTTACATTACATACTTAGATAAGAACAAGGTAAAACGTTAGGTGTTTTTTGTTTTGTATACATTGATTTAGATAAAACCATTAAAATATGAAAATGAAATTGGTTTCAAACCTGCTTTATTTCTCATCCACTAAGGAGGCTCGTGGCCTCTGCCACACTTTTCCTTAATTATGGCCTAGGAGAAGGCTCATACAATCACTGTATCCACCAGCCAAACACTCAGAGGTATGGACATAAGAAGGTTACAATGAGAACCTAATGGCATCTGTACCTCCATCACGCTCAACCCATGGTGTGTCAAACCTCAAGCAACTGGTATATGCATTTGCTTTGATGAAAAACACAATAAAATGTTTTTTTTATTGAAGTTGCAAAGCTATACTTCATTCCCAGCATTTAGAAGGAAGAGAGTTTTGTAGACTGATGCTGCCACTTACTTTTGGTCACCAGCCTGACAGGTATAAATGGTTCCCAACGTCTGACACAATGTTAAACTCAGCACCTCATCTCAAATCTGCAGAAACATCCTTGAGGTGACTCTGTCACTGGCCACCCAAACATCTAAGCAGTATTCATACAGTATGTCGCTTGAAATGTGAGGTCACGTGTGATAACATAACAGATATACAGACTGAAAACTAAGATCTGCTTGGTCAGTCAAAGACAGCTGGCAAAAGTTGGTTGGCATTTGCACAAGAGTTTTTGTGAAAGTAATTTTTCATTTACATTTCAAGGTCCTTTAAATTGATTTAAATGAAAATTTTAAGTGTGACACTAGGACTTGGTGGGGTATCATAGATGAAAACCAGGTAACCAAGACAAAACATTGCTCCATCCAAGCATGGCCAAAGAAAGAGTGGTCCATAAATGAGTTGAGCGGGTTGTGGTAGTTTAACTTCACTTTGAAATATGCAAAACTGCTCATGCTTTTATTCTGCTGCACTGCATTTCTCCCATGGTGACCAGAGAGAGAGAGCCAGGTGGTGGGAGGGAATAACAAGTTATTGGGCAGCTGTTTGCTGAGACCGTGCAGCCGCAGCTCCTGAGACAGCCTCTGAACAGGCCTGCTTTGAACCCGCTAATGCGGCAAATTACCAGATGTTGATGAAGCCTCCCCCGTACGCATTTGCCATGCGTGCACGGCCACAGATGGAGGGAACAAAGGCCATTCTCATCAGAATCTTCAGTCCACTTGGGCTTGGTTTCACCGGGCTGATGCCAGATCTCATCAAGCCTAATTATGAAATGCCATCATTGCTGTCAGTTTGTGTCTTCAATAAGAAAGCGGGTGGGGGTTGTTTGGCTGGCGGAAGGTCTTTGAAAGGCAGAAACACCTCTCCACTGTGTCCTACCTTTGGAAATCACAGAAGGCGGCGCTGATGCCACTTAGGAGTAAGACACACAATGCTGAAATGCAGTCGTTAACTATGCAGCTTACATTTTGTCTCATCTTCTGTTCATATCATAAGATGGAAATATAATTTTGCATGCAGATATGCAGTATGTTGTGTGTTTTAACCAAACGTTGTATAACTTGGTATTCAATTGGAAAGCATCTGTTTAATTTCTTAATAAAAAATCTTGAAATGAACAAAGCGCCACCTTTGGCTCTAATTAGGAATGATCTGGATCGGTTGTTCTTTTCAATATCGTGATCTCTCTTGCTATTGAGAAATCAGCCACGAAGCGTAATAAAAATCTGACACAGGAAGATAAAACCGTTTACCACGAATCAGAAGGATTATAAAGGCTTTAGGCAAAAGTGGATCTTATATATGTTCCCATCCGAATCAAGCAGTATGAATTAAAAGGAAAAAAAAAAAAAACAACAGCACTTTAATATAACATCGTAAGGCACCGATTGCTAGCAGATGGCTCTGGTATTACTAAAATTAAAATACATGCCGTAAATTTGCTATTTGCCAGTGTTAATTTCTTATCCCAAGGTAAAGCTCCCTCCTGCTGGTTCTTCCCGTACCATCTGCATGTTCATAAACCATATTAAAGCTGATTGAGAGAGCATGTGCGTGTAGGGCCATGCTGAGGCAAGACTGCAGAAGACGGGGCCGCAACAGAGGGAACAAAAATGTCTTCAGTGAGTCCAATAAGGTCAAGCTCGAGAGATGCTGCGGCATTGTGCCTTTTCTGTTACTATTAAACAATATACAAAACGAATAAATGAAGGAATGTTCAGCTTTGTTCAGTTCAAGGAGCTGTCATTCTGAAAGCTGTTTTCAGATCCTAGTTCCACGTTCTGGTTCCTAGTACCACATTCTCGGACTGTAATCTTGTAAGACTGAAGCAAGTCGTACTGTATGTGAATACTTGCATAATAAGCAGCAAGGATAATATCAATATTGGAGGTGCACATGAGCCCCTGCTCCCTGTCTTTAAATCGCCTCTCGTGGTAATCTTCACCTTAAGCACCCTTAAGTCAGTTTTACACATGTTACATGGTAATATTTAAAAATGGCATTGTGGCTAAGAAGTTAAACAGGTGGCAGCCTTTGCCGGACTGCTGCATGACCCTGAGCAAGACATTTAACCTTTCTGAATACTTTTTACATATGCATTTCTATAAACCTAGAAACCACAGCAGACTACCTAATAGTACAATTAATGAACTGCTGACAGTGGATCTCCATTTGTATCAAACTAGCTTTGAATTGAGCATGTTAGCTTTGGTGTGGATGGCAGCAGTTCTGCAAAGGATCAGGCTGAATACAGTATGTAGCCTCATCTACACAAAGCTGTTCCCCCTTCTGTCTTCACTACACCTCTACTTACAATTTGCATGCACACTTTTTGTTAGGGTCAGTGGAGAACATACTGTATGTCATCAGAAGGGTACACCCATGTGTGTGCCATGTTATTTTGCCAATTCACAGGAATAAGCACAGTAGCTTACATGAGATCACTCCAGAGTCCACCTGTTTTAGGAACACCTCCCTGACCTGAGACCTGGCTTACCATTTCCCTTATAACTCCATGAATTGCTCGGGCATTACCTCAACAATGTGCCAATTGAGATGGTTTGTGCAGTGTGTGCTATGGCTCATGCATATTTCCGTACCTAATGGCGGATGTTAATTTCAAATAGAATATTTTGTGCCATTCCACAAATTCCTAATTGAATTGAGAACTCTTGATGGGGGGAGACTACTGCATTAACTTGAATTACCCGACATGTTTCTGGAGCCATTGCAGAACATTCCTAGCCTTGTATGGCTATCCTGATGATAAAAGCTCATTTGTGCATGGGGTCATTGATGTCAAGAAAACATACACTTGATCAGCAATATTTTTTGGATAGCCTAAGCCATTAAAATGTTCATCCCCTGTAACAACCTTGCATTTCTTCCCAATTTATTACAGTTCATGGACATTTTGTGTGGTGACCTTTTTTCAATAAACCTGTTGCAATTTGACATGTGGACACCCCAAAAGAGTCTCTTTTCCTGATACATATTAGTATGTGCCAACCGGTTGGCTGCTCGTGTCCACTGCACATTCAAACCCACATAGATCTTGAGTCTTGCCCATTCTTCTCTTGAATTGCATGCACAGACAGAAGCTGATCTAATTTAAATAGCACAAGCTGTACGTATGATATAATGCTGTGACAATTCATTGGTAAGTTACTTAGAAGGAGCAGTTGACCTAATAAAATAGGCACTCTTTATATATCTAATATGAACATAAATAGAAAGGTCTAATTTAGCATAAACTATCCTAATTCTGAGTATTCATAACAAATGTAATGATTTACTTGTGTGAGCTGGAAGTATATAATAAGCAAGAATAGTTGCATTAAATAACTGAAATATTAAAATGTGTGCTTCAATTAAAATAACTAAAGTATAAATATTCTCGATTGTAATAGAAATTAGCCGTTTTTCACTCTCTGATAAATAGAGGGCTAGATCCCTAGTAAAGGATTAAAAATCATGAATAATCTTATTCATAACCACTGACTTTGAAATAGCCTAAAATGATACCATATATACTTAGAGGGCTAGGACCAACGGTAAAGAATCACATATCAAAAATCTTACCATATTTGTGATCAGAAACCTCTAAATAACATATAGAATGACACTCCCCACGCCTGCCTGTATTATCTCTCCCTAGTTTTTATGAAGTTTTGTGTAAAGGAGTAACTTTGATTCCTTATAACCCATTAGTGGGTGAACCCCAGGGGTCAGTTGATCTGGCACGTACAACTTCAATTCCTTCTGATCAATATTTGCTGAACACACCTACTGATTTACTCTTTATCATAAGGGTGTAATTTCTGGAATAAAATAAAGTCCAAAAAGGCCTCGATTCTAGTGGACTCAAAATACAATAGGTCCCAAAAAGCTTGACATCTTGCATAACTAGACATGAAGACGTGCTAAATGGTCAATGTTTGTGGGGGGTTTTCTCATACAAGTGAGTCAGGAGGTAACAAACTAAAATAAAATAAAAAAGTGATTTCAAAGCGTTCTTTCTTATGAACAGAAAAAAATGACTTGAAAAGCCAGTCAAAAGTCTGCACATAGATTTATAAAAAATCTAGCTGTGCAGGTTGAAATCTAAGTAGTCAACAAAGACCTCAGCGTTAACGTTTGCAGTGCAGTGTGTTCATACCATCTGGTAAAGAATTTGTAAAACCAGTTCTAATGTCTGGGATGTGCCGTCTGTTGGAAAGCAGAGATATAGCAACCAGAAGCACACACATAACACTTGTCCTTTCATTACCGCATATTTTAAGAAGTCAAATGAAATTTGGAATTAAGCCCAGATCCTTACTTTTGTCAAAATGGGACAGTAGATAATTTTTTTGCGCATGCTTTGAAAATGCCTGAGTGTAGCAACTTTCTGGTCCAATGTTGTATCTTTCCTTTTAACATTATTTTTTTTCCCCCTCACATTTTTGGGATCTGTTCCTTTCTATGCAGTTATACTCTGAAACGGTTGTTTTGCGAATATCATTTTAGAATTGACTCGATTCAATTTTCTTCCAAGCTTGAAAAACCCCAAATAATCAGCTGTAAAAATAAATGACTTTTGCAGATCCAGCTTGTCTGAACCAAACCAGTTGGTGGGTAAAATTTGAAATTGTATTTTTGGTAGTACCCACAGCTAAAATAACCATTGTCTAAGGTGGGCAAAGGTTTGCATGGCTCTAGCTGCGCCTCTCTCGAAAATATATTTTTACACTGATTTCCTTTGCAGTAGTTGATTCTATTTTTTTCCTTCAACAAGCGTTTAATCACAAAAAGTGAATGAAATGTAATATATGCTGTCTGTCTACTTCTTACAAAACTGTATATGCACAAATGTAATGTATTTGTGTATATTCATTTATACTATACACACGGTCACATTTGGGTGCTTCACTGTGTATGGCAAACATTTGACATTTTCATCTGAAATAGCCGAGACCAACTGTTATCAGAAAGAGAGTCAGGTATGCTTCTAAAAATAATGAACGCTTATTATGTTTAGCATTCACAACAAACAGATGCCTTTTACAATAGTATTCTGTCATGTGATACTAAAAAGCCAAGATGTTATTATAAATTAATGACAGAAATGTAGCCAGTGTGCTGGAGCTACACTAATCGATGTGACAGAAAGTACCAGAAAAACAAAGTGATGTCATGAAGTAGAGCACCAATGGAATGGACACACAGAGAGTGAGCAGGGACAGAGCCGAGGTGTGTATCCAAAACTACGATTCTTTTCGTTTTCAGGGCCATACCTGCTATCAGACTGCCATTGGGTTGTATGGATGGGCCCTAATTTCTGATTTGTTTAAAAAAAAAGGATGTGTTTTAAAATCGATGAGCAAAGTACAGCTTGGCCAAGTGCTATTAATTTAGTTTTATATAATATTACCTGGGCGGCACGGTGGCGCAGTGGTAGCGCTGTTGCCTCGCAGTTAGGAGACCGGGTTCGCTTCCCGGGTCCACCCTGCGTGGAGTTTGCATGTTCTCCCCGTGTCTGTGTGGGTTTCCTCCGGGCGCTCCGGTTTCCTCCCACAGTCCAAAGACATGCAGGTTAGGTGGATTGGTGATTCTAAATTGGCCCTAGTGTGTGCTTGGTGTGTTTGTGTGTGTCCTGCGATGGGTTGGCACCCTGCCCGGGATTGGTTCCCTGCCTTGTGCCCTGTGTTGGCTGGGATTGGCTCCAGCAGACCCCCGTGACCCTGTGTTTGGATTCAGCGGGTTGGAAAATGGATGGATGGATGGATGGATAATATTACCTTGGGGTGGCTTGCTACTTTTGGGGCCAGTGAGCTGCGGTGTCTGTAGGTATTTGTAACCAATCTCCTAGTTTCATTAAAATCCTTCTTCTGGTTATCTGCCATCTTTTCTCATTTCTGTTCTTAGATTTTAAGTTTGCCATTAATTATGATGTTTATCAGTTTGATGAAATTTTGCCAATGACAGTAGCTTCCAAATAGCTGGCCATGCATATGTGGATCCTTTGAAAACCTTAACAGTTGTCTTTTAATAAGTGTGACACCTTCCTCATAATTTTATAGATGAAATTCTTCCAACAATCACATGAAAATGAATATGTTTTTGTGAAGTAACTTTCCACATAGTAGATTCACTGATGCAACAGTCTAAAAGTAGAAATAGGTAAATAGCATCTAATTAAAGAAATGGTTCATTAAGAGTCAGCATTTAAGAGACTGGCTGCTGTGAGAGTGAAGTGACAGTGAAGAACTCAATATTATTATTCCATTGTAATTTTATTAAAAAAAAACTTTACATTTTGTTACTTTAAGCTCAGCTGGAATGTTGTGGTGTGAGGTGAAATGTAATGCTGTCGTGTGTGCATTTCAGCTCAAACAAATGCAGCGAACAAGCACTTTCAGATTTTTAAAGTTGTGTTTTCTGAAATAAAGACTTTCTCTTGTTTCTATTTATAGATAGACCCTTTTCACGTTATTGTACTTGTTTTTAAATGATTCATATTCCTCAAAGATACTTTAGTTTAAAAACCGTACTCAAATGGGCAGGCATTTTAAGCAAGGTGTGTTGCCGCTCTTCACCCCATTGCTGCTATGACAGGCAAGCTGTCATGTATTGCTAAGTGGAATGACAAAGGTAGGGAAATTAATTAAATAATCAGAAATTAAAACAAAACTAATATTTGACTTTATGTTTAGCAAACCTTGCGACTGTCTGGAATTCTAGTTCTTAACATTTTGTTGCTGTTGCTGTAAAAGATTTCTCCCTACCAGGAACTTGCATAGGGAAAAGTGAGCTAAGAAAATGGATGAGCGCATATTGTTCAGTTACAATGAGTAAAGGATGTCAAGGAAAGTGTTATGAGAAATACATGCTTTAACTGCTGATTGTTTCATACAGGTTCTTACAAAACACTCATCCCATATAAGAGGGTTAATTGGAATTAGCTGCCACTTTTCAGAAAGTAATACCCATTAGTCATTCCTATTGCAGCAGCTTTAGATTTTAAAGTGATCTGGACAACATTAAATTTCTTTACAGAACATAATATTAAAAGGATAATGAGCATTTAAGATACTGAAACATGAACATAAAATGATAATAGTGAACTAGGAATGGTGAAGACTGATATTAAACAAAATATTGTACATATCTTAATGACTGCAGAAAAACATTAATGATCGGCACTAAAAAGGACAAATTCTATTTCCTTAAAAATTACTTTTAAGCAAAAAAAAAAACGAATACTTGATAACGTGCCCCCTCTGGCTGTTACCTTTATGATTTCCATTCAGTGCCCCAAAAGGCCAACCTGCATTCGCCCATGAGGCTTAGCGGACTTGTCGCGGTAGTTTTTCTCTCCCGTCATTCATTCGTAAACCCTCGGAGGTGCCCACTTAGAAGCGCAGCTGAATGCTGGCACCATCAAAGAAGCAGCAAGGTAATCTGGTGGTCCTAGAGCTGACAGTGCTTTTCAGAGCACATGCACTGCAACCATGGTAAAGCTTAACCTTTTACAGAGATTTCAAGTTTTCAGAATTAAGGCTTATAATTTACCTCCAAAAAAGGAATAGAATTACACAAGTAATATTCTATATGATAGCCAATGTTACATATACCCTGCTTTTTTTTGTAAGACTCTGTGAAGTGCCTTGAGCATGGGACAGGCACTATTTAAATAAAATGTATTATTATTATTATTATTATTATTATTATTAGCATTAGTAGTTGTGTGAGTTCACATACACTTAGAATTAACCTAAAATTAAAGGTAACATAACATTCTTAAATCTGCTTAATCCAGTTCCGGACCACCAGGGGCTGAAGCCTATCCCCGCAGTACTGGGCACATGGCAGGAAATACCGATAGAGAAATAGTGTCCCACTCACAAACACACACTCTCTCTCAACCTAGGGCCAGTATGGAGTCAGCAGTTAAGCTAACCTGCCCCTCTTTGGGAATCTGGTGGAAAACCAAAGTACCAGTTAAAAAATACAATTCATATCCCTCAGGAGCTGCATCCTTACAGGTTCCAAGCCTGGCAGAGCTTATTCCCCAAGTGCATAACGTAACTCTTTCTCAATATTGTGGCATCCTGCACTAAAGTCAACTTTATTGCAAACAAAAGCCCTCTTGACCCCTTCAAGTGTGTTTATTGTGGCAATGTAGAACTTTCAACAGATTGATGGCTTATAGAAAGCATGTGCCAAGTATTTTGTTCCCGACCCCATCATGCAAGAAATGTTGATGCATATTTTGACTTGCCCTCCTCATTTAAGACACACATAGTTTTCCATGTTTCTATGCCATCTCTGAAACAAAGATGAAATTAATCTGTTCCTCTCTTTTGCAAATTCTGAAATTTGTAGCCATTAATTAATCAATTTCTTGTAATCGACATTATTGTGATTCCTTGCTTTTTGGGGTCCATCTTCTCAACTGAAAAGCTGAAACCTCAGGCACTGGCTTGCTCCATTATGTGATCACATCCTTTCAGGGCTACAGACATTTCCTTTAGTTCTGCATTAAAAAGTGGACTGAGTTCACAGTTGTACCCGTTACTAATAACACTCTTCATGGTTCCTATCACCTGTTCTTCCATCTCAGAACCATTTTTGTTGTTTATGACAATCAAATTTCACCTTGCTGACTGTCCCATTGAAAAATCTACCATACTTGGGTGAAATGGCATGTTCAAGTACTTCTTTGTAGCTTGCGTTGCCAATCTGTGGCTGCCAGCCTCTTAAAAAATATCATGTTTGTTAAAGCTTTTAATGCTTAAATGTCCTTGCATACTTAGTGTCACGTTGCCTCTATTTGGATATGAATAGTGTTTTATATTAAGGAAACTCAATACTGACCCATATCTCTTGTCAAAGAGTACTCAGTGATTATTGAAAGTGCTATGCAAATAAAATGTACTCTTATCTTCAAATTCCATTTTTGGAGGACTGTTCTTGAGTTCCCTTTCTGTGCTAACTGTTAAGCTATCATGATCAAAAGAAAGGTTACAAACAAAGCAGGCCATAAAGACCATCTTGTACACTTTGTAGCGGCTTCTTAGAAAACATCAGAGCCTCAGTGTTTGTGTGACTTGGCTGTTTTGTTCCTGAATCCCACCACCCTTACATATAGAATACTTCTTTACATTTTCACATTATTTACTTTTTCCCCTGTACTGAACCAAGGGTGTGCTTATCATATGTTGGCCTCAATTTAATCTATTTCCATGCTGAACAAAATGGCAGAGTTCTTGTCACTGTGGATGAAGGTACACAGTACTGCACGTCAGATGTGTTAGATGAATGCTAAGCACAATACATAGACAGGGGAACGGCTGTTTCATAACTTGAGGTGATTTTTAAGCCAGAACCACTCTGGAAAGCCATCCTGTATCCCTGTCGCCAGGATGTGTTAGTAAACCAGATGTTTCATGTGACAAGGTTACTTCCTTCATAAAGATTAATTAGTTGATGAATTGCTTTATGTCTGATCGTTCTTGTGGGATTGCTGTGTAATGGATTGCAGTGATTTTACAATAAGAGGACAGGAGTAGGTCACCCCAAAAGATAGCATGTTCTTGTGATGTGTGAAGTGATACACGAAGAGAAAAATACTTTTTTTAAATAAAAAATATGCAAACAGAAGGGTATGACTAGCAAAAGTGCATATGTTTGTGTACGCATGCATAAGACAGAATTTTCAAGTGAGTCCTGTGACAGCAGTGAGGAATTCTAGAGCCGTAATACAGCTTAGTGGCAAAAAATTCATAGAATTCTATTCAGAGATTTTTTTTTTTAACCGCAGTCAAACTACAAAGGACATACTTGTTTAAAAGGCTATTTTTTAAACATACTTATGACGGTTGGCCTAGTCTGGGCTTGATACCTCACGATAAAGCAAAGGTGGCAACATTTTCCGTCAGCTTATTTGCATTGTGTAACACTGAAGATATTTCTTCAGTGACCAGTTCAGGACTGTTGGACTTTATCATTAGCACATAATATGAGTTAATGACAGTGAGCTTTGTAGTAATGTTGGTAGATTGCACCTCCTTAATTCACACTCAGATGTTCTTTGCATATTTCAGTGGATGTGTTACATTCATATTTATCACTTACCCCTTGTACTGTATTAACATTTTCTTATGTCACAATAACAACACTCTTTACTGCTGCTCTAAGTCAGTTCTTAACGTCTGACCTTACTGACCCAAGATGGGTCCCCAGACCTGTTGCTGCGGTACAGGATCTCTGCACTCACTCATTGAAGGCAAGGTCAGAAAGTCGCACATTCAGTGGGCAGCAAGTTGCAGTGAAGCTCAACAATCTGTAAAAATTATGGCTAAAAAAAAAACCTAAAAGGTTGAGAATAAAGGGCATCATGCCTGTCATAAGCAGCTTGGGAATAAAGATCTCCAAAGCATGACATTTAATTAATGGTTGTACACTGTATATGTCTAGTGCAAACCAGTCTCTATAGCCTTACGCTGACCACCCAAGCTATTTAACAAAAGACTAGAGTGACTTAGCATCCTGAGCTAAAGAATTGTTGGAATACTTCAGTACTAGGGTGTTATACCGTGTTAGCCATTATGGATGTAGTGAGAAATCAAGCAAAATTACACCTTTTATTGGCAAACTAAAAAGATTATAATATGCAAGCTTTCAAGGCAACTCAGGCCCCTTCTTCAGGCAAGATGTAATCTTGAATACTTCACAAAGCAATAATGATTCTTGTGTTTTAAGAAGAGGAACTTCTGGTTACTAGTAGAAGAGGGCACTTTTTGTCCTCTGCCAGGAGTGGTTAACAGTCCCATGGATCCAAGGATTCTGCCAAGAAAATATTCCCTTGAATTAAGGGAGCCTACATTACACTGTCCCCTAAGATATGTTCACTGCCATAGAGCAGGCTGAACAGATGGCACTGGGCAAAATGCAGTCATGTATATACAGTCCTGGTGTGTACCAATCAGGTGACATGGCCAGAACTCAGAGGGTGGCTTTCCAAATATTGCATGTAGTGAATGGGGAAGGAGACTAGCTGCCTCTAACCAAGAAGTCCTGCTTAGTCAAACAGAAATGGAGCAGCCAGGTTATTTATATATACAGGATATGTACTACTTAAATGGCCACTTTCGAGTGGTTCAGAGGGACTACGCAATTAGTATTAAATATAATGTTTGCCTGGCAGTGCAATAATTGACACTTTTTTTGGTCAGTTTTGGTCGCTGCATTAGTAGCCTCTAAGTCACTGAACTGACAGGCTTCACGCCATTTGTTATGGCCTTCAGTACACCTGTCTTTGAGATCACAGCACACTGGTCTCTAAGCCTTGGGCAAGAACAAAGACCATGTTGTTTCAATTATCTGCACGTGTAGTGTCCTGAGGCCGCTGTCTCCTAGCCATACACCTGCTACTGGATGTTACAAGCTGTCTTCACTTTTCAGGCTGTAATGCTTTGACCAGCACTGTACAGTATGCACTGACTCGCTTGAGTCACTGATCCCCAAATAAAGACATAAGAACAGTTTTCATTAGGAATCAGCCATTCAATAAGTCACCACCATCCAGAAATTGTCAAGTTGAGATCTGAAAATAGCACCAAGGTGTTATTTTACATTATTCTAACCTTTGCTAACCGTGAGGGGAAACGAATGTCAACTGTTGTAGAATGCAGCTCTTTCATTTGCAAATGTGCAGGTAAAAATTATACGTCAGTGGACATACTCGCAGGGGAGAAAAAGAAAAGCAACGGTGTGGCACACTACGGAAGAGAACTTTGAAAAATTTAGCACATAATTAAGCCACATGTGGCACAGCTGGATGCACGTTGTTTGCGGTATTGTGGCTTGCCTCAGGTGTGTTATGAAGCAGGAGGTGAAGGCAAGAAAAAAAAAAACCTGCAAAATAATTCCATTACATTGCACACTTACAGCAGGCTGCTTACAAAATGTTTTTTAACTATGCTTTCAGCATGCCAAAGTCAAAAGAAACGTACAATTCTGTTTGTATGGTGCATGGCTGTCGCCATGGTAAAGTCCTTTGTTCGCTCTTCATTTTTGCATTCACCATGCCAAGGTCTGTCAACCTGAAAAGCGCCGGGTGAAGTGGGGTCATAGCCTGGTTGAGATGCCTGCAGTGGAGTGCAGCTTCGTACACCACCTCTATCACCCCAGCACACACAGCAAAGATGCAACCTGCTTGAATTTTTCACACTACTTATCACTCTTGAACAGTGCAGGGTGTTATTCAACCAAAAAGGAGCAGGGGGTCACATCAGAGAGGAGCTTTATAATGAAGTTGGGAAGAAAGAAAAAAATACTCAGTAAGCCTTCTCTCTGAAAGGAAAAGAGCTCAAAATGACATCTCCACTGTGGGTCTTGTTTAAAATAACTGGAAAGAATGGAGGAAAAAAGCTTTTTGAGTTCGCTCTTAGAAGTTATTCTGAAGAGGGCCCACAGCTCAGCATTATTTTTGAGTCTCCTTTTCATTTCGTGGTGTCTGTTCTCTAAAGCATTATACATGCTCATTTTATTTAACGTGAAGAATTGTATCAGTGTGCATGTGGACAACTAAATGAAAGATGTTAATAGCAGGTACACTGTGGCAAACTAGACTCAAATGAAAATGTAATTTAGCCTTTCTCTACAAGTCCCTTTGACCCAGCATTGCAACAGGAACTCGCTCTTTTCAGATGCATGCAGAAAACAACATTGTTTAAGCCGGGGCATTGCCCACTACTGCAGTAACCCATCCATCCTGCTTGTCTTATTGTTTTTGCTTCTAGTATCTTTCTGTCTTGCAAGCAATTCTTTATTTTAGATGGTGCATTTTATAGTACTAAATTAAAGTTTGACTGGATAGTGACATACCACTCTTAAACTGCTGCCAGATCCTCTGCTGGGGTGCCCTCTGTGTGGCATTTACACATTCTGCCAGTGCTTACAAGGGTAACCTTTGGGAACTGCAGGTTTCTCCCACATGGATATGCTGTGACTGGGGGACTTTAAAAGAAGCATTCATTATAAATAAACGGGTAACTGGCTAGCTGTCGGTTCAATCAAACAATCAATCATTCTATTCAGATTTCATTGACTCTATAGCATTCTATGAATCATGAATTAGTATGAATACTTTCAGCTACCAAGTCACCCTTTTCAGACAAGTCAGGATCCTAGCCAGACTTGCTCCAGGGATTTATCATTGTAAATAATGAAAATATAAAAACTGACAGGTAATGTTTTATATATAAGTGTTCATATTGCCACTTAGCTCAAGTCTAGCATTCTCCTAGTTGTTGTAATGTTTGTCTCAGTGAAGAGCACTGTTAAATGCTGTGGGACTTTTGATACTACAGTACAAAAAAATAAATAAAAGTATAAACATGATCTCCTATTTCAGAATTGCATTGAGCTACAAATACATTTAGTGTCATTACAGCCTCCCATTTTTCAGAGACCATACCACAAAACTGACCTCATTTACAAATTAAAACAATCATATACTTCATTCCATAAACACTTCAACTTCTTTCAAGAAGAATATAATTGTACTATGCAACCTAATGTCAAATCAGTTTAATGCCGTTGCTGCTGTAATGCTTTCCAAATCTGATCACTTTGTACTAAAGATACTGAATGCATCAGTGTTGGTGCTAGCAGTGCTAATCTGTCGAACCCAAAGCTACAAACTGTGACCACCAGGGGGCATTGCAACACCCCAGACACAAGTCCCAGTATAAATAAAGGGTTTATTTTCACAAAGTACCTTGCACAAAAGTTTCAAAAGAGACATAAACCAACACAATTCTTCTCCTCTGTATTCTCATCTCCTCCACTGCTCCTCAGTGGGCTTCGTCCTCCTCCACCCAACTCTGACTTGCCTGGATGAGGTCAAGCAGGTTCTTTTATCTTGGACCCAGAGTACTGCCAGTGCTAGGTCATAGTCCGATAGCAGCGCTTCTGGGTCAATCAGAAATCCCATAAAGTAGGGATTGTGAATCCCATCAGCTTCCCCTGGCACCCCCATGGAACACAAACGGGCTGCATCACGAGACTACAGGTCCCAGCATACTGGGAGAGAAGATATTCATCCATGTTCATCTCCCCCAGTCCTTCCATTGCACTGACCACCAAGCTGGGTAAGGATCCTTGCTCAGTCTTGGCCGGGATGCCAGGCCATTACATAACACAACATCCTGCCAAACATCCAAAATCCATTAAATCTGTTCAGTTTCTGCTTTGTTGTTTACAGGGTGTGGAGAAGCCCATGGATATTTTGACAGGACCAATTGCAGAAACATTTACAGTATGCACTCATACTTTGCCAATTTGAGTTGTCAGTTGAACTAGCAAGCCAGTGCCCGAGGGATTGGTGAAAACACATGCAGGCAGATGGAGAAAGTGCAAATCACACATAGACAGTGGCTAGCCAGAGAACTGACCTCAAGTCCACATAGTTTTGAATGCAAAATTGTTTTACTTTTCTTGCTTTCTAAAATGTTGTTAAATATGTCAGTTTAGTACTCTATAATGTAATTTTAGTGTGTGCACATTATTACATGTATTACTGTTGAAGGGCTGGCTGGAAGTCTAATTAATTTCTAAATAAATATATTGTGTTTTTCATTAAAAAAAACATTAATTTGAAAATGTGTTGTGTACATTTTGGGTTGAGTTACTTTGAAGTAGTTTAGGTTGTAGAAAGAAAAATAACTATCTGAGAGTCTGTATGACTTAAATGGAAACACATACTATTAGTCAGCTGAGGTGTGTAACATTCTTTATACTGGATGAGTCAGCTAGATAAATACAAACAAAAGAAAAATCATTCTATCAAACAGGCAGACACATTGATAGCTGCTATCCTCTTTAATAAAATCCCTGTGTGCGTCCAGGTGTCCGTGTGTGTGTGTCTTCTGGTGAAGTACGCATGCACGGGGCACAGTGCGATGCGCATTATTATTGTCAGAGAAAGTTAGAGGCGTTTTACGGAAATACAAACCAGTATTACTGCGAGAGGAAATTAAAGGTACACAATACAGTGACGCATATTACAGCCACATACAAACCAGTATTACTGTCAGAGGAGATTAAAGGCATATTACCGACGCGCACGCCTGTATTACCGCCAGAGAAAATTAAAGGTATATTACGGACGTACAAGCCAGCGGACGTACAAGACAGTATTACTGTCACAGAAAATTAAAGACACACAATACACGGCGGCAGCCCACGAAGAACGGTCAGCTCAGCAAGTAAACATCAACAAAAGAAAGGCTGAAAGAAAGAAAAATACGACCAACAAAAAGAATGAGGTCAAAGTGCCTTGCCATTTAATATAGACTGTTCCTACTAATGTTTATGCACTACTGTTCTAGCGCCCATTATTGTAACGGGCTAAATGACTAGTATAAAATAATATACTGTATATTTAGGCAGAGTTCTTGGTAAAGGCCAGGGTGGGGTTACATTCCATTCACCACAGGACAAGAATCAAGAAATGTGTTTGTTCTGGCCCTTTAACGTCAATATTATATCAGGGATTGCTAGACAACCAGGAGCCAGTAGGTGGAGCTCTAGTTTGGTCTTCTTGGTTCAAATGGAAGCCAGACAGTCACACAGAAGTAGTTGCATGGGAATCAAAAGTAAACCCAAACCGGTCATGGGCTAGGACTTAAAAGCCTGTTCCAGGTTTCAACTAGCAAGAGGGAGAGAGGCCAGGGAGAGATGTAAAATTGAGAACAGGGGATGTGAGAGTAGTGAGTTTAAAGTAAGTAAATGCAACAGGCACCCCAAGTCTGATAGGGAGGGGATGAGGCCTTTTTAGAAAGGGCCAAGAGAGTCAGTAAGTTTATTGTTTTCTGTTTAGTTTGATACTTTGAGCTCCCCTTTAGTGTCCTCTTCTTTTTATTTAAGAAAACACCTTTGCTTTACTCACATTGGGTCTACTTGGAGTCATTGTGGGTTTAAGAGTTACTAAAATTTAATACGGTATTTTCATTTTGTTTTCTGTTAATGTAGATGACACACTGACTTTTTTTTTAGAAAGTCTATAAAAACTAGTGTATCTAATGTTATTATTTGGGGCCTTAAAAACATATGGAAGCAAAGCACTTCACTATAATGGTGCTATTTTAATTATGCCCGTTGCTGCTATGGCAAATTATTGTTCACTAGCCTCATCATGTGTATTTGATATCTGTTGCCCTACCTTCAGCACCATTCCACAATATCCTCATGTGTCTGACCCTCTCATCTCTGGTCAGTCCTCCTTTTGAATGCGTTCCCGTAAAGCCTGCCTTTCTGTCTCTTTCATTATTTCCAAGGTGCCTTTTTTTACCACCTGTCCAGTTTTATATTTCCCATCTTTAAAGACGACTCTCTCAGCGTGCCTCCTGTGCCTGTTCTCCTCTTCGTGTGTCACACACTTGCACTTGCTCTTTCCGTCACGTCACCAAAGCCAGAGTGACCAATCAGATTTCTTTGAGGAACTGGACACACATAGACCTTAACGTTTTAATATACAGCAGATTTATTTTTCTCTTTACCCCAGATCGTCAGTCTTTCAAAACCATAAAGGTGTCTTCTGGCCATATATGGTGGTGTTGGAGCATTGTCATTGTTTGACTACCGAATGATTTTTTTCAGAATGCAGTTTGCTGTTTAAGTTGCAGCATTACATTTTGTTTTTATGTTGCACTTCTTTTTTACATACTGTATTTTGCCGGGCTCATAAAAGGAGAACACATTAAGTTGAATTAAATTAACTGCACAGAACCACACAAAATAAAGATCACAAGTTCAAATTCAATACGGTGTATTCATTTGGTTTTTTTTTTTTTTTTACTGTTGTGTATAACCAAAATTACAACACCTTGTTCCGATTGCCCTATCTAATATAATACCTGAAAAAAAAATCTTTCTGATTCTTTTTGTTGCTATAAGTCTGTCAATTGCTCTTATATTCTGAGTTTGGAAGAGTTACTGAAGCAAGGTATCAGCAAGCATTATCACAGGATGTTCTGAGCATCTTAACATGAAACCTTCAGCCAAATTGTGACCTTTTTTTCCCCATAGAAATCTGTCCCCTGAAATGGAAGTCAGGTAGCCAGGATAGGCACAACTCAACAGGCCGACATTCACCTATGCCAGATTAACATTGACCCCATGTTGACCCGAATATGGGCTCACACCCACATAAACATAGGAAAATACTCATAAAAAGCAATCCAGCGTTATGAGGAGGCAGCATTCAATGATACACCACCACTCTATTATTTTAATATACCCTGTAATTAAATATTTTTCATTTTAAAATGGCATTTAAATACAAAAACGCCAATCTAGACAATTATGTCATAGTGTGGGTCACTATCCCTTTTCACATTTAGCCTTTCTTTTTTAGTCCATGCTGTTCTTCACACAGCTTCTGAAACTTAGCAATACATTACGACACCAGGCAATATACAGCCTTTTTTTTTTTTTTGGTTTTGCTGCATTTCTTGTCTTTGAAACCACAAGCGTCAAGTGATACAGAAGGTGTGTAGCTGAATGCTGTTACAGCTGTCAAGGAAGGTCAAAGGCCAGCAAAGGGGGGATGGCAGAAGAGCAGTTAACAGTGCTGTCAGCATGAAGCAGGTGATAAGCCCAGGAGCTGTTTTGTCTAAATAAGGAGTGATCAGCAGTTCACAATCTAGTCCTTTGCAATCTCACAGGAGGTAAGATTTTAGAAAGTGTTGTCTTATGCTCAGGTTCCATCACACAGGTATATCCATTCTGCATTCTTTTTTTCTTTCTTTAAGTAGCACACGGTTCAGCAGTCAGCAGAGGGGTTGACTTGATTAATTTACCTTTTTGTTATTTATTCAGCAGCTACTTTTTTTTTTTTTTTTTTTTTTTTTTTTTTTTAAGTGTAACCATCTGTCCCTGCAGTTTAAATATTAGGATGTGTCCCTAGGTTTGTTAAATACAGTAAATAACATCAGAGCCTTTCTAAATGGAAATCAATAAGGTTGCTCCATTAGTATGAGCTTGAACTTGAAGCGGCTGCTTAACATCTCTTGTTGCTGCTGCCCTTCTCCATTAAGGGCTTATCAGCTCTGGGCTGCTTTTGTTGTGTTCACCCTCGCTGTCTCTCATTCTCTCTCTTTTTTTCTTCATCCCTGCATGCGTTATCATTCTGGCTGCACTCCCCCTGCGGCAGTGTTTGAAAAGCTGACAGGCGCTCGGCAAGCTGGATGAAGGGACGATAATTGATGTCCCTGCTAGCAGCTTGCTGCAGCAGGTCACTTGTCCCCTTGGTGGCCCCTTCAGATACACCCCCCTAACACACACACACACACACTCTCTTACTTCTCTCTCCCCACTGCCCCCCTCCCTCCCCATACATGAAGATCGCCTTATATCTCTTCCCAGGGCCCGAGGCTGTCCAGACCTGTTATAGGGATTGCCTGTGTGCTCACGTGTGATCTCCAATTTAATCGTTCCGCTCTGGCCCAATTTGCATAATCTGCATAATCACCCTGATTTTAATTGCCCACAACTCAGCAAAAGATCGTGTGGTTAAGTGGTAAATCATAATTAGATAAATAATTGGTTTGGCCATAGCAAGCTGCTTTGTTATACCTGCCATCTGCTGGAAAGGGGGGTGGGGGGCATGAGATGGAAAGGGTTGAATTTTCTATTTTGCAGGAAAACAATACACCTCACGAAGACAAGGGCATGTGGCTTCTTCTTGCTTTTCTGCAGGAAAAGACAAAAAGCTGGAAACTGGAGCTCTGCCCAGTGGCCGGGGTCTGCATACAGGGTGTTGTTTTCTAATTGGCGCATTAGCTATTCATTACTGGGACCACTTCATATATGAGAATTGAAAAGCTGACTTCTGATTACAAAAGACTTAGGAGAACCAAAGAGACAGGGGGAAAAGGAGACAAAAAAAGACACAGGCAAAAATCAGCAGAAAAAAATGAAAAAAAGAGGAGGCTGTGAAATAATCGGCTTCAACCAACTCAAACTTATTAGTTCTGCATCAAGGTCTGGAATTAAAGGAAGCTGACGCTCTGTAGATGGCAGGATGAACTGTTATTATCATTCTTCTTTTTCTATCCAATGAGATTTATGAATTTATGCCACTCAATTGCTGCTGACATTTTCTGCACTGCAACTTAACTATTCTGAGCGTACCTCTGCGGGCATACTAATGATTTTTCCAGAGGAAAGCCATTCCTGGGTGCTTGATTTTTGACCTCTGGAGATAAACATTCTCCATTCAGACTGATATTGTTTTAGCCCCAGACCCTAGAATCTCATGGATAATAACATGCATATTGATTATTCTGTCTTGCCCCTAAAATCCATTTGTGCATCTATGGCTTGATGCAAGAGGTTAGCAAATTAATAGAACAGTCGTTTCTTTCCTTTTAGCCAGAAGGAGTTGGTATGAAATCAAATTAATAAGCCATGTTAAAGGTGCACCTTTCTGAATCTGATCACTCCCCGCACCCCAACCCACTCAGAAAGCATGTGCTGTCTTCCTAGAAAGGCATTAGGGGGAAACATTCATCAATCACATAGTATATGATGTTCTGAAACGAAATACACCATAAGGCAAAAAATATGCCTAGGATTAAAAAATAAATAAATAAAAAAGGGGGTGAGATTCAGAAATCCAAATCCTATTGTGTGCTATGATTGTTTAAGTGGGCTTCATCTGGGCTGACACTCCTGATTAAACCATAATTCATCTTTTATGCATTGCAACTTTATAAATTTTATCATGCATGGAGATATCTCCCTGTCTCTTCCAAGCGTGTTTGTTTTACAGATGCCCAGCTGTGGTCCAGAACAAAGAGGGACAAAAATCAGTTTTTTATTTTACCTCCACGCAGAGCATTTCTTAAAAAGAAGTAGAACACTCCCAACATGCTTTTCATGAGCAGTTCACACAGATTATGCATTCCTGTAGTCAATTACATACAGGTTATAAGGGTCACATAGATGTCCAGTGCTGGACTTTCAGCTAAACAGCTTTAGTGGCCGCCACCTAGTCAAATACTCTCAGCCGCTAGCGCAGGTTCAGGTACCACTGCAAACCACGCCATGGGAATGTGGCATGTCCATAAAAATAACTGCAATTTGTGACAGCCTGACGAAACACATAGTAGGAAATAAAAATGATCTGCCCATTGTGTACATTGGGATACTTTTTTAATCCTTGCCACTTGGCCACACTGAGATGCCAAACTGTCTGCGTAGACTTTATTTGTATATGACGTTTGTGAAAACTGAACCCTAAACACCAAAGTCAAGGAATGCACACTTTTGCCAGAGATTTGTTAGTTAAAAGCTGCCCAGTACCATGCCGACAGCAGTGCTGCCCACCATCCTCTAAGTCTGTTTCTGTGACAGTGACTGGCATCTTCTATTTCCAAGAGCAATAATCCTCAAAAACAAACATTAATCTCTATTTGTCATCCTTGACAAAGTAGGTGGCAAATAAGAGGATTTGAATGTTTACTTATGAGCAGCATGTCCTGCACTTTGTTTTTTTCATTTGGAAAAGACACTCTATTGCTCAGCTGTTCCTTCTTTTGCACTTGGCATAGGGCTGGCAGATAAACCCTTGGCAGATATAAAGAATGGTGAACTCGGTCTTCAATGAGCATAGCTCTTTGTCTAGATGACATTTGTCTGGACATCTTTTTTTTTGTTGTTCTTTTTTCTTTATATAAGCCAGTTTACCTGACTAATACTATTTGTCTACTGGACAAACATAAATGCAATGGAGAAGATTACTCTGCGCTGCCTGAACCATTGATACTGGTGTGTAGCTCTCTCTGACCCAAAATGTTGATTTGGAGAGAGGATGCATAGAGATTCGGAATATTACCCTGGCTGTTTGTAATGATGCTTTTTCAGTGTAAGAATGCTCCTGCAGTTTCCATGGCCGCCGTGAAGGAGGTTTTGTGAAGTCACATTCCTGTTACCCCCTGGTGGTGTCCTGCTTGCTTGCAAGACCGGAGACGGAGTAAGCGTCATGCTCTTTTACTTCACATCTGGAGCTACTTACCTGCTATTTACAGCCCAGCAAAGGACTAATGACTGTGCCTTTTATTTTCTGCTGGAGAAGCCACCTCCCACCGTTAGATCTAATAGGGGATGTTTCTAATTAAAGGATCAGTATCAGCAGGTAGTGCTGAGAGATATTCCTCATTATAGGCGATATCTGCCAGTAGAGTGAGCAGTTACTATGCAGCGATTCCACCTGCATAATGTGCCTTGTGCAAGCCAGCAGAATACATGCATTACAAGACCAATTAGTCAAAGCAGTAATGAGACGCTATAAAATAAAGAGAATGACATGCGCATCTTTTGCCATTTGTTTCCCCAGTTGTCACCAGAATGAGCAAGCAAAGCAGAAAAGTGTACCGATTGTTTTTCTTTTCAGAGAATAGGAAACTGTTATATGAGGTCAATTTCATCCTGATAAATATGAGATTGTCTCAGAATCCAGATGATTGTAGGAATGACAACAATAAAGTCACTTTTATTTATTTTTTTTTTTTAGAAAACCCAAATTCATAACATGAAAATAAAAATTAAAGAACAATATGCCACTTTCCTAACACTGGCAGTAGAAATCAAGCTACTTTTTAAAGAGTTGGGTCAAGCAAACTGTTTTATTTTTCATAACAGAACTAATTAATTCAGACTGAGGAAGTGCTTAAGCAGTCTGAGGGGATCCAGGAACATTATAATTCAAGTAAAGGGTTAACTGTTACAGTCAAAACAGCCTATCTATCTCGGTAATGCAAGGGAATTAGGCCTCTGCCATTTAAATTACAAAAAGACCAGTTCTCTAAACATTTAAACTGACAGGTAATGATTAGCTGCTTGGTTTCCTAATTGAATTTCAGCATTTTTTCTTTTTAATTTCATTTAAAGGTAGAATTTATGACAACTGATTCCTGGAAAAGGCTACATATTGTGTGTTTCAAAATGTGTTATTGGTGCTACAAATGGGGCCATCACTTCATTGCCAGTGTGCAGTGGAAGCAATGTAGAAACAAGCTTTTATTATTTCACTTGCTGTCATTTGCCAAATCAATGATCTGTGTCCGAGTGATCGATGAAAGGGCTTATGAAAATTGAACAGGCTAATGGGCCGGTCACCAGCTTTAGTAATGTTAAAGCCCTCCAGGCTGTTACTGTTACATTAGTTAATAGCCATTGCATATGCTCCTTTTTAGCTCCTATATTTAACATACAACTCAAGAGAGTCATGTTAGGTTGATCAGTCGACACAAGTGCACATGAAATACCTTATACAGCTGAGGAGCTTGTGGCAGTCAAAGCAGAACATTTGCGGCATGAAAAACGTGCACAAAGGTATTAATACTTTTAAAGTACATTGCAATGGTGCACAAAAGCTTTACAAGACATGACAAGAGACTAAGCAAAGTTGGCTCTCACCCCCAGTTGCATGAAAGGCCTCCTGTGAGCATCAGCTGTCGCCGAAAGAGGTCTTGGCATCTCAGCAGGGAGACTTTCTTTTGTATCTAAATGTAATAAAAACATCTCAGTATAGGCAGTCAAAAAGGTGATACACCACGGGAGGTGTCATCTTACTGAAAATATGTTGGTCCTGTCTGCCCACCCTCTACGGACACAAAAGAGTCTTTAAAATAGTTTTTAGAAGAAGGCACGGGTAGAAACCCGAGTGTGTTTCAGCTATAATTGTCCCCGTTCTTGCACATTCCTAATGAGTAGAAGCCGAGGCTTAACAGGCTTGGGTTAGCTGGTGGCTACTGCTTGGCCCTGGACGATTTCAATTTCAAAGTAAATGGGTTCCAATATATGTTTAGAGAAGAATAGTGAAAACAATGAGAAGTGTAATGGAAGACATATAAATGAGGTTCTAAATTTTCCCAATGTTTCTATCACAGGACTGTTTACAGTATAAAAATGTATGTGCTTCTGTGCAGAAAGGACAGCTGTACGCAAAACTACTAAAAACTGTACTCTACCAAAACAAATACATTCTTAGATGTATTTTACTAACATGAATTTATTTTATTGTATTTTGGTGTATGTGTGTTGTGCTAGACATAACATACAGTACTCATTTATTTGGTATGTTAATATAGTGGTGGTAGCTGTACTGGCATGTGTCCACAGTATTCTGAAAATCTTACTTGTATGTCTGACCAACAGGAAATACGTCACCACTCTTAGGCCCCAGAAGAAACAAGAATGTATTCAAATATATAACTTCAAGTTTATTAATAGAAAACGCATAGAAATCAGCTTACCTGATACACTGTTCTTATTTTACAAGAATATGTACAGAATTACAAAAAAGGAATCTGTTGCTAGTCTTTAGGTCCTGTATCATGTATTATTTCATACTATTTATTAAAAAATTGATTTAACAGTAGAATTGTATATGGTTTTGGGCATCTTCTGTTTAAAAAAAAAAATGGAATGCAACTTAGTGAAAATGCTCAAAAATGCTGTGCCATCATCTGCCTTTGAATTGCCACGACTTTTTAATGTTATATCTTTATATCCGAAAGAATGGTTAGCACTGCTATGACTCAAAAGTAGTTTGTCTTTGTGTATGTGGAGTTTGCATGTTCTCCCTGGGTTTGAGTGAGTTTGCTTCTAAGTGCAGGTTAGGTGAACTAGGGACTAATTGGTGCTGTATGGATAGGCGTGTGTTGTGACCTGTGATGGACTTCAGTTGATTTCTGGCTTGCACTTAGTTTTGTAGATGCAGGATCTAGTTAAAGTACCTTTGTCATTGTAATGAATAAGTGGATTAGCTGTATCGATGGACATTTTGACATCATTTTCAGGTTAAAAGAATCAAGTATTTGGGGTTTACTATATCTTTTGTCTTATTCTGTAATCCATACTTCCAGGATATAATGTATTGTAGTAGAAAATACCTGTATATCGTACTGGTCCTGAGACAGGAGAAAGTAAGGTGAAATGACAATCTTTTATTGGCTAACTAAACAGATTACAAATGCAAGCTTACGAGGCAGCTAAGGCCTCTTCATCAGGCAAGGTGTAACTGAAGGAAAGCTTGCATTTGTAATCTATTTAGTTAGCCAATAAAAGGTGTCATTTCACCTTACTTTCTCCTGTATCAATCTGTGGCTAACATGGTACAACACTCTACTGCTATGGTACTGAGACAGAAATTATATTTACAGACATGTAAATATGAAAAAGATCAGCAAAATATCCGTAAGTAATCTGTTCAAGTTCTGATAAACACCAGGGGACTAGAAAACAAACTCATTTTTATATTGAAAGGTAAAATTCACAAAAGTCTCAGAAATAAGTGTTTTGCCAGAATGTTTATATAATAAGTGTCAAGTGATAATTATAGAAGCATCACAACACCATCTTTACAACTGTTTTTGAAAGGAAGTTGCAGTCTTGTAGTGTTGTTAAAATATTTTGCGAATATCCACATACTTGCTTTTAACAGCTTGCAAGGAAGAGTGCAAATGCTGAGTCGCATATATCAAGTACAGTGATGACAATAGGAGAAAAATTTCATTATTACATTTTGGCAACAAAGGCTTTTTTACACTACAGAGTAACCAATATTTTTTTTTTTCATATTTTGCGAAAAACAAAAAAACATACTGTAAGTTTTTGAATTATAGTTAATGAAAATGAAAACCTGCGGAAAGTTTTAATGGTACTTTATGCAGAAGCCAAAAAATTAGACATTTGTTCAAAAGTTAGTCCTGCATTTCATGCTTAAGGAGCTTGCCATGTGATGAGGATGTGATGCAAAAAAACACTGTGAATGTCTGCTAAAAAAGTGTGTTGGTTTTATTTTATCGTAAATGAAAACCAAACATTTTCCTCAAAGTGTACAGTCTGAAAAGAACACAGCCCGCAGAGAAATAACTGAATGCCACTGTTATGATTGATAAAGAAATAAAACATGCTTTTCTTGCTCACAGTGCATTTATTTGTGGCCAACTGTAATCTCTTGCATTTTTTTCAACTTTGTGATACCAGCTAAAAAAACTAATTTTAAAAGTCGCACTTCACTTGCAATAGGCTCAGTGCTAAAGTGGCTGTAGTTCTGAAGTGAGTGAATCAAATCAAATGTATTTGGCACAAGTAAAATGATATCAAAAATAAAAGCAATTGAAAATTAAGCATACGTTCAAAAAAAATCCGGAATTTTCAGTTGCTTTCACTTTTATTTCAGAATCTTTCTTACAAAACGTATAAACTCATAATAATTAAGGAGCGCACAAAGCATAGCTGGATTTTCACCACCCAAAGAGAAGTTTTACAGAGTTCAAGAAATCTAAACCAAGACACAAAAGCAATAAAATTGTATACTGAAAAATAAAATAGAAATTAAAACTTGGAATTTGGGGATCCCTATACAGTTTCTTTAAACTTTTCTTGGGAGTAAGCCAGCAGCAAGAAAAAGAAGAGAGTTATTTAAACAATGAAAATTGACAACACAATGTTTGAGGTACAACTCGTTTTCACCTTTTTTTCTTTTTGTAGATGTCTTCTGACACCCCAATAACATTAGTATTTGCCCACATTAAAACAAAAAAAAAAACAAGCAACTTACTATACTATTTGTAAATATTTTTTTGCTGTTGTGACAGTGAATGGCACTATACCAGCGCTCAACCCGACACAGGCAGACGCAGGAGGCACACCAATAAAACAAATAAATGTTTTTATTTTTCTGTGGGAAAACGCCTTCCTCGTCTCCCACAGGCACAACACAGTCTCAAGCACAATACTTAATACTATTTACTTTATCTTTGTGTCTTATTCTTTCTCCTCCACTCCTCTATCTGGCAACTTTGTCTCCCTCCTCCCAACTCTGGCTCTCGGAGTGGTGACTGCTGGCTCCTTTTATAATGTCCCCAGAAATCCTCCAGGTGCTCGTTGACCTACTTCCAGCAGCAGTTCCGGGTGTGGCGGAAAACCTGCCCAAGAGGGTTCAGCAGCTGTTGCAGCACCCCCTGGCAGCACCGCCAGATCCCAACAGGGCTGTAGATAACTACAAATTCCATGAAGCCCTGCGGGAATCTGAGGCACCCCTGCAGCCCATGGGGGCTGCCATCTAACATCCCGGGGGAGGTACTGTGCTGCCCACGTTTGCTCCCCCAGTCCTCTCAGTGAAGAGGCATCTGTGACACTGTGTATTCCAAGATTTAGAAGATATTACCAGTGTTTGAATTCTGAGCATCTTGCTGATGAAAGAATCCATAAAACAAATTGTCTGGTTTTTTTTTCTTTTCTGATTTGTTTAACATAGCATGTTGGATGGTGTGGTGGACGGCCAGGGCCCTTTCAAAAAGGAAGGCCCTGGGGGTGAGAACATGCACAAGGCATTATCTCCCCTGGAGCGCTAGATGGTGGCCCCCCTGGTTTGCAGTGGTCCCTCGGATTACCACAGGGCACCATGGGAGTTGGAGTTTGGTACAGCCCCATTGGGTTCCATGGGTTCTGTCTGCCACAGGGTGATACAGAGATTGCAGAGCCCTACTTTTTTATGTTTCCACCTCACCCGGGAGTGCTTCCGGACCATGCTAACGGGCCACCGGAAGTACTCCCAGGTACAGGATAACAGAAGTCCGCTGCCACTGCTCCAGAGCCAGAGTCGGGAGTGAGCAGATGAAGCTTGCTGGAGGACGTGTAGAGGCAGAAGGACAGACAGAGAGAAGGAAGACACGGGTGAAAAGACAAAGAGCTGTGTCCTGCATTTGTGTAGTATTGTGCTTTAGTGACTGTGCTGTGCAGGTGGGAAACTGGGCTGAATGAAAGCCTGAGTTGTGTTGGACTTGTGTTTGCATCTGTCTCTGTTGGGTTTGGGGAGTAAAAGTTCGACAACTGTTAGATAAAAAGCTTGTGCCATATACATTGTGTTTGTGTTCATGTTGACATGCCTACTAAATATATGCAGGATGTACATTACTTCTGTGATTAGCTGTTTTGTATCTTTAAATATTCTCTGAGCTGATTCTACATATTTATAAACCTAACAGAAATGTATTTTCTTGATATATTATTCTTCAGGTTTCCTTTAAATTGAATAACATAGCAAATGTCTTCTGATGACAGCCATTTGAAGGGTGGGTTATTTGCGGCACACTGCTTTCTACCCTGAGCTGCCCTCATCGGGGTCACGCTGACTAAAGGTCATGAAAAGTTGTTTGAGTCTGCTTGTCTGCAGCAATCTACAATCAATCATGTATGCTTTGTGCACTTTTGCTTTCTAAGCATGAAAAAAGGCATATTTGTTCGTGTACACCTGCAAGATGACTTTTCTTTTTCTGCATTAAAAATGTGAATAGTTTATGAAAATGTGAGTTGCAAGCACAGGAGGCATCAAAGTATCTTTTTATCAAACTGACAAATGTTGCCATTATGTGTTGTTCCCTGAGTCTACAGTATATGAGAGTTGTAAACTAAATCAACTGGATTCCATTCTAATATGCAATTACAATTAACAATATAATGTAAATTGTAAACTCAGTTGAATTCCACAAATGCTGAAGGGGAAAGTATCAGTGCTGTAAGCAGCTTTTACCAAGTACTAAGGTGCTTGCTGTTAAAGCATTTTAATCTGTGTCTCTCTTTGAACCAGCACATTTTGGACAGGTTTATTGGGTACACAAGTGTTCTCTACATCAGAAATTATACTGAATTGTGTTCACATTTAAATGATGCAAAGAACCCTGAAAGGAGTCGTCTGTATTGATTGAACCTCAGGAGACGGAGCTGAGCAAGGACATAAACTCAAATGTGCCTCATCATTTCTCCATAGCATTAGCACATTAGCCTGCTGAGTTAATGTATGGTGGGGAGCTGGTGGTGTCCTTTTGGAGTGCTGATTGCTTTACCACTGCCTACAGAATATATGCTACAAAACTCTGTGATCAGAATGAACCTGCATATTTTATTATGACAGAGTTATAGCTACTGTATATAAAAACCATTGTGCATAATGGCAGTTAACACTATGAGATTTGATACACAGTACTGTATATGATAGTTTTAAAATCCAAAACCTTGCACAGATAACTTTTCTGTAATACTCTTATTTCACACATTCATAAAATATGCATAGTTGGTTTATTAGCAATTCAGAGGTGCCCCAGGATTAGTGTGGTGTTAGTGGTTAAGGCTTTGGCCTTCAAACCCTGAGGTTGTGGATTCAAATCCTGCCATTGACACTGTGTGACCCTGTGTGTCACTTCACATGCCTGGGCTCCAATTGGAACAAACAAAAGAAATGTAACCAACTGTATCTCAAAAGTTGTAAGTCACTTTGAATAAAGGCATTGGCCATATAAGTAAATGTAAGTACTGTATGTGTACTGTTGCATGAGAGGCTCAGTGATGGACTGACATCCTATTCAGAACTGGTTCCACAGTTTTGTTTGATTTTGCCAGAAGAGGCAGAATGATAATATTGTAATGGACTAAGTGGTTTCATAAAATGGATGTATGGATTTTCACTGTCGCAGAACCTTGAAAATTGATGTGAATAAAAACATGGCGAATATACGCAGTGGGTTCCTTGAGATATAAAGTGTAGGAATACTGAAGGTGCTTGTTTTTTGCTACTGTCATGCATTTCAGTTTCTTAAGATTGATCTACAGTACCAATAAAACAAACTGGGCCTCATATAGTGCCCACAAACAAACATTCATGTAGTGTTGGATTTTTTTAGTCTAGGATAATATGTATTGATAATTTCCCAGAATCCCATACCCAGAAGCCTTTCTCCTTGACGAAAAATGAGCTTTCATTTTAAATATGTACCTCTTTCTAAAGGGTACAGTCCCTGACAAATCAAAGTCTCCTAATGTTTAAAATAGCTATTGTAATACCCATGGGACAGCCACCGAATGCAATAAATGCACGTTTATGCCTGTTTAAAACGGAAGCTGAATTGCTAAAGAAGGGGGATGCTGTAAATTGAATCGATTTATCCTACTTGACAAGACACTAATAGGCACCCAGATATCAATGTTATGATAACCAAAAGTAGGCCGCTGATCTTCAAACTGTCAAATCAAAAGAGCATAAGAAATGTAGGCAAGAAAAGACTGTTCCCATCCTGTGTTTTATTGTTCAGGATATGTTCTAGCCTGCTATTTGAAGCACAGCAATCACAAGGACAAAAAGATGATGAGGAACAATCCTTCATTTAGATAAACACATCTACAAGTCAATCCATCTTTTATGTTCAGTGTGGGTGGGTGAGGCTCTGTGTCTCCTCAACCTTGGCTATAATTGGTTTTGGAAAATAAATATTTAGTTATAGTATTTTATAGTATCACTTTAGAATTTCTAATAAAATTATCCTTTCCAAGGCTCACCCCAAAATATCTTTGACTAGTCAGTCATCCAACATAAGCTTTAAAGACTGCAGCATTAGGCACTATTTGTTTTAAAAAAAAAAAAAAAAAGGAAGATTTACGGACTGGGAATTTTATTTTTTCCAACAAGATGTTTTAAAACTTTTCCCCCAAAGTAGCTGACTTTAATGTTAGAAATAACACCATGATAGTGAAATGACCCCAACTGCTAGATCTGTCTTCACAGCCACGCCACTGTAAAGACATTTCAATGGACATTTTGCTACTATAGAATGGAGGAGACATGGTATAATCCTCTACCATAAATCAGATAGATAAACCCATTCCAGAAACAGATGCCTTGGCCCTCCTGGCAGTCAGATGCTTTCATGTGAGCTGTCTGGACCAAATCAGGTCCTCATGACAGATGTCCATTCCAAGATGTCTGAAAGCAATGTGGTAAACAAAACATACTATGGCTAAATAGCTGAGGAAAAGCTTTCTCTCCTAATGAAGCAATTATCTCCAAGAATAAAAATAGTAGTGACAGTCAGCTGGGTTCATTTCATAACTGGACCAGTCTGGAGGATCAGACGGAGCAGCTTCTTCTGGGATTGCCACGAAGCAGCTGAATTCTGGCATTGTGCTAAGGTCACACAAAAGCAGCTCAGAGCAACTTGAGTAAGGAGCACAATCATAAGTCACTTGAGCCTTTAAGGCGAGTTCAACAGAGTGAACTCAGTGTGCTTTTTCCGAGAAACTAAAGAGGGAATATTTTAATAACACTTTTAGTTTTGCATTATTAACATCAAAAATAGTACATTACATGTTACCTTGTTTAACTGCGAACTTTCAACAAAACCAGGCCCTCTGTGCATAAATATACAGTTGTTGTAAGTTTAACGTAGCTGAAAATAGTTTTCAGCTAGTCTGAACCTGGCTGCTACCACAGAAGCATCACAATCTTTATCACTGTTGCCCCAAATACATACATATAACTCTAACCACAACTGCCACAGAGAAATGTGATGATGTATACACACATCAGCCCAACCATTTTATGAATCCGTTTTATCTATTACAAGTTCAAAGAGTGCCAGAGCCAGCAGCATCAGGTGCAAGACAGAGACCAACACTGAAGAGAAATGTTAGTCATTTTCAGCCCACACTCATTCACACATCCAAAATGGGGTGATCTTCCATTTACCAATTAACTAATCTTTAGGATCTGGTAGGAGGCAGGAGCAATATTATTTGCAACACTTTCCTTACAAATGTTATTAGATGTTAAAATATCATTGCTCAAGATAACTTCATTAAATTTTAATCACTTGTTTGAACTATTTACCCATCCATTTTCTGAACCTGATTTTTTCATTACAGCATTATATGAAGTTAACTATTATTCTGCTATACTTGGTTAAAGGAAGTAGCCTAAACTAGATGCCAAACCATCAGTGAGCACACTGAATTATACAGTACATTGAAGATTTTTAGGCCAGATAAACTGCACCATCTCCATGATATGGGAGGATATAAAGAAAAAAAGATGGGATGTGGAGAACATGCATGAAAACTCCGCACAGACCAACCCTGGGGGATCAAATCCATTTCCCTGAAAATGCAAAGATCTGACCATGATGGCTTTTTTATGTGTATGTTAATGGGGAAAAAAAAAAAGATCACCCATGATAATTCATATTGATAATGATTTGTAGACTTACAGGTAGCAGCAGGAGTCAAACAGCTAGGTCCCATTTTTAATAGGCTGTTAATTAATATTAAATAGAATTATTAATGGTTGTCTGCAAATGCATGTGAGGTTGTCAAATAGCCACTAAGGATTGAATTAGGTGCATCTTCATCAAAAAGAATCAGGCATGAATAATAATAAAGCAGAAATAAGGATAATTTGTAGGTAGCCTTAAATGGGCACAAATGGCCTAGCAAAGACTACTGGATTTATATCATTGAGACCCCAGTGTTTTCTGGGATATGAGGTTGGTGTATAGCTTTCTAAATATATTGCAAAGAATTGTAATGCACCCCTTTATCTTGTAAGTAGTCTTGGGTAAAGCCATATGCTAAAAATACAATAATAAATATATTATAATTTAACAGGGTTTGCCTGATCCTTAAATCTATAATAAAACCCTTCAGTGTAAGTAAATGCAAAGTTCTTTATGCACGTACCAACAATATATTTTATATATATTTTATAATATGGGATTATATAGATAGAGAAGGGGCGGCACGGTGGCGCAGTGGGTAGCGCTGCTGCCTCGCAGTTGGGAGATCTGGGGACCTGGGTTCGCTTCCCAGGTCCGCCCTGCGTGGAGTTTGCATGTTCTCTCCGTGTCTGCGTGGGTTTCCTCCGGGCGCTCCGGTTTCCTCCCACAGTCCAAAGACATGCAGGTTAGGTGGATTGGCGATTCTAAATTGGCCCTAGTGTGTGCTTGGTGTGTGGGTGTGTTTGTGTGTGTCCTGCGGTGGGTTGGCACCCTGCCCGGGATTGGTTCCCTGCCTTGTGCCCTGTGTTGGCTGGGATTGGCTCCAGCAGACCCCCGTGACCCTGTGTTCGGATTCAGCGGGTTGGACAATGGATGGATGGATAGATAGAGAAGACACTATGTAATAAATTGAATACTAAGTATATGTTGGTAAAATATTCTCATCATTGTTTCAGAAGCAATTAAAATGCCAATGACCTGTTAGGCTACCTCCTAATAATGACAAATCAATAAATGTTCTGGATGTCTACAGAGCACCTGTGAGAATACATGGAAAGTATTTTCTGCAGTTCTCATCACCACTTCACAAAAACAGCTGCACAAGTAGCTGTGGATAAGAATATCAGTCAGGTGCCATCCTGGACCAAGAACTGACTGACTAAGGGCTAGTAAAGCCTCAAGTCTTGAATAGAGAAAACTCCAGAGATTTAATCTATGTTTGAAAACTTAAAAAAAAATAAAAATAAACTTTGACAAAGTTAATTCCGCAGCTTACAGCTAATTACTCAAACATGCATTTTCTCCAGTTTACGAAGAAATTAGGGCACAGTGCTTCACAGGAGCTATGGGACAATAACACTAACAAGTATGGCACTGTACCACCCAATGTGTATGTCTTATGTCTTTGGTAAGTCTCATCTGCTTTGAAGGAAGCTGCACCTACCCATTTTCATGCCTGCTTTTCCAAGAGTCAGAATGTGTCGTGGCAGTTACAGGAACAAGTCATGCCAATGGTTTAATGCAACTGATATGTCAATAAGTCTAAAACTAGGCATCACTGTATAGTTTAGCAAACACATAACAATGTATCTGAATGCTGTCCCCAAAATCTAACTAGGGAAAAGCCATATAGAAAAGTAGATAATGTAAACATATATTAGTGCACCATACGTTGAGAAGTAGCACTTATGCAGGTCAGCAACACAGAGAAAACCCATACTGCACTGGGACACTCTCAACTTCATCTTCTTGCCCTGTCGTATAACTTTTCCAACAGACAGGAGACAAACTATTTTTATAACATGTAGTCACACTCAGTAGCTCTCATTCACCAAGCCAATTTAACTTTTTCTCTTTTATTTTCTAGTAGGAAGTCTCAATTAAGGGACAGAGGGGTATCACAATCCCCAGGTGTTCACTTAAGACTTTTTTGTTCTGTTTCCATTTAAGTATAGGTCCTTTTAATGTGTTCTTTGCTGTTTTATGAAGAAAAAAAAAAGAATTTAAATAATTCGAACAGCTTAGTATACTAATAGCACATTACATTCTGGCCTGCCTCCCATCCTGCAGTGTGATATGTTGAAGGCATCTTGTGTTTCACTTTTCTTTCTTCACAGCTGTAGCCCTCTGCAATCAGTTAACAGCCGTTTTGCATACATTTTGAATTCTAATTGCTCTTCTTTACACAGCCATAATTTAATAACATTCCCCATGGCTAGACACAGCCAAGCCTCTAGCGTGCCCATGTATTCAGGCACTCTGCTTTTTGCTTTTCACGTATCTTGCCATTAGCGTGCCAGTTAGTGTCACTAGTAGCACTCAAAAGCACCCTAGCTGTGTTGCCCTCCTTTGGCATGGAAGGTCATTGGGAGTTGAGAGTGAGTGCATAGGAGGGGGTTAGGGGTAAACATTCTTCTGGATGGAGGCACTCGCTCACTCTCTCTCTCTCTCTGCTTTTTTTTTATCATGTCCACCCTTCAAAACTAGCTGAAAGGTTCAATGCTCATTGCTTATAAAATAAAGAGAGGCCCTGAACTCAATGCTTTCAGTGTTGAAGGGATTTCAATAAGAAGGTGAAGGAGGCATTCTTTTCACAGAAGAAAATAAGAGAAAGCGAGAGACTGCACATGCATTTTATGGCTTGGCTTCCTTTCTTTATTCCCATTCACCAATGTGCTGGCTGCACAGAAAAGAAAAAGGCAATTAGAATTCAAAATGTATGCAAAACAGCTGTTAACTGATTGTGAAGGGGGTACAGCTGTACAAGAGCTTATGGAGAGAGAGACAAGAACCCCTACAGAAAAGGAAGGGGTAAAGGGTTAGAGCAGGTTAAGAAGCAGAAAGTGTTGTTATCAACTCAATGGGATCACAGCTAGAACTGCTGGATATTTATTTATTTCATTATTTGTTGTCCACTAGGTGCATTCGAAAGGGGGTGTGCTGTCTGGCAAATGAGTGTCCTTTTTATTTTAAACACAACTGCATTAAACCATTTTCATTTAAGCACAAATTAAGATGGTAATATAGCATAGGAAAATAATTGCTTAGAATGAATATACTTTAACTTACATAGGAGAATAAATTAATGTAATGCAGATGTACAATTGGTGGAAACAGACATTTCTCTGCATATAAGAAATAGAAAAGAAACTTTGAAAAGTTACCTGCAATTAGTGTACAGTACATACATGTCAAGGAGGCTGAGTAAAGTCAAAAATGTTGGGGGCTACAGAAAGTGCAAGGACTACACGTTTTACCAGTTACATTGTACTTTGCTTTTCTGCTAACATTATTGAATGAGTTTTAAACTGTCAACACATTCAGTTTTTATTACTACCCAACAATGGAGCATTTATCTAATACTAAATTTGTATTTTCTGATTAATAATATCTGAAATCATGTATTTTTGATCTACATTTCCTCTAATTCCTTGGTGATACTAATTAAAATCCTCCATGGTAAAAAGGCAAGTTTGACAATAGACGACAATAAAATCTGGAAATACCTGTATGTTCCATAACATGATAAAGTTTGCTATTTTAAACTAGGTTAACCTGTCTAGCTGGAATGTAATAGTAATCTGCATATTGTTTGTCACATGCATCCAACCATTTTCTAAACTTTTCTTGTTTCACTATAGAATAGTACAGAGTCGAATCCTATCTTGGAAAATCAGGTGTAAAACAGTAACCTACAATGGATAAGGCGTCAATCCATCACAGAACCCACCTGCAGCAAGCTCATTTAGGGTTACCAGTAAATATATTCATTATCATGTCTTTGGAATTTGAGTAGAAAACACACTTGACGTATTCAGAAAATTTCAAAACAGAACACATGAGTATAGTAAATGGGAATAAATGGAATTTTGAAAAATGAATGGGGAAATAAGTCATGACACACTTGTAGAAAAGTGCCTTAGTTGTTCTTCATATTTCCTAGGTTGTTAGCTGTGTATCTGATTTAGTTAAGGAGGATCACCCAGTGGAATGCAGATACTGCCTCTTAAAAAAATTGAGGTTTTCAAGAAAGAGAAATACTGATTTTCACATATAAACTTCACAAATCTTAAGAAATGAGACATGCTAACAAATAAACACACCGACAGACCATTGCGTTTAAGATCTGTACAGCAGGATGGCTCACAGTACTTTAAAACCAAGTACCTTTAATTGAACTCTGCTGTAATGCACAATAGAGTGAAGAAAAAAAGAAACTGCATTTGAGTTAAAACCTGAACAGAATGGGACATAATTTCACAGAATGTTTTAAATGGTTCCAATTTAAACGCTCAAACGTCCTAACCTACAATCCATTCATTTTGTTAACCTAGTTTTTCCTTATAGGTTTGCATGAACTATCACTGCAGTACTGGATACCAGACAGGAACCAACCCTGGATGGGATGCCACTCTAAATCAGATAATTGCTTATACATGCATCCATATAGAACTAATGTAGAACTGCCCGTCAATCTTTGACATAAATCTTCTGAGTGTGATAGGAAACCAAAGTTCACAGAAAAGACACCTCAAACACACAGGGAGAATTCTGTAAACTTTACATATACAATGAATGAAAGGAATTTAAATTAAATTCATACAGCTGTGAGGAAGCAGTGCTAAACACTACACCAAAGTGTCAAACACCGTTAACACTACAACGAAAAAAAACAAAATATACAGAGGATTATGACAGCCAAGCTTGCACTAAATAATACAAAATTAATAAATGGAAAAATAAAACAGAAGTGCATACAGGTAAAAAAATGACTACTGTAAAATGTTGACTCTGTCATCCCTGGATGGATTTTAGACATAATCAATGTTTAAGACCACCCTTTAAATTGTAGCCCTAATTGATTTATTATAGTTCTACAGTACAACTCTTACCTTGCACTTATTTGAAAGCAATAATAAATCTTTTCTACATACATACATCTATCACCAATTCTCTTGGTAATTGCAATACCCACCTCAGCAAGCTTACTTATAAATAAGGACCTCCCATATTTTACAAACAGAGGCAGCTATTAGAGCTCCTTTGTCAAGGTATATAAAATACAGTAAATAAATATGTAAAAGAGACTGAGCAGGATGAAGGAGGAGAAGAAAAATCTTTAAAATTATAAATCCTGTATTTTCCATCTGTGTAGATTTTTATTTTACTTTTCATCATTTACGACAAGAAGAACAATAATGATGATTCACTTAGCAGCAGCAAGAATCTATGTTTGCAGTTAATAGCCCTACAGCAGGGAAGCTGGGCCATTAACAATGACAGCTAACGTCAGTATATCTTTCAAAATATGTTATTTGGGAGCCATAGGAGTGTATTTATTAAATACACCAGAAATAAATTGTAAAATTTATTGTTGCACTTGAAGGTGTTCGTCAGCAGAGTAATCTATTAATATGTATGTTTTAATGTACAGTTTTAAAAAATGATGATATGAGTAATGTTTTTGTTACGGGATTTGCTGTTTCTGGGAAATATCATGAGAAACACTATGGGGCAACAGCTAATATTTTTGCTGCAGAGTGCCGGGTCTCCAGTTTACTTCCCACTTGTTATACTTTCTGTGTAAGATTTGTAAGTTCTCCCTAAAGTTTTTCTTACACAAGCCAATGACTTGCTTTCAGATTAATCTTCTAAAATACCTAATTGTGGTTATGACCATACCTAAGAGTTCTGAAGTGGACAGACAACATGTACAGTACATGTTAATTTCTACATCCTGCACACAGCTGTCTTGTGATGATTGTATACTGGAAGATGTGAGTTCAAAAAGCTGATGGAAAGATGGACTTACTATAATATTTGAAATCCCCCTTCCACAGTAAATTAAGCTATATATTTTTATACATGGCAGATACTTTTGTCAACTACCATCAACAAGATCCAAATTTGATATAAAAGTGGGGTGTGTCTATGGAGTTTTTATTTCTTTCCTTGAGTGTGGAATTCCTTAAGGAATACTGCTTTCCTTCTACAGCTGAAAAATATATATTTTTATTTTGATCAATAGCTCTAGTCATGTGAATCTATGGATATATGAGTACAATGTGCAGTGGCCTACCATCAAACCCAGGAATAGATCCTGCCTCCTGACCAGAAAAAAGTGAATTTAGAAAACTGCTTGATATGTAATTTAACTTTAGAGATTGTAATTCATATAGTAAGGCTGTAAATGGTACCTGTTTTTGCACCCTCTTAAATCTCACATATAGGTGGCATAATTGAGTAATGATTTAAATCCTGGCCTGGCCACTCTATGTGTGGGTTTTACGTGTTCTATCTGTTTCTGTATTCTCCCAAGAAATCTTGTTTTTCTTCCTCATTATAAATTTGTGCTAATCAGGTAGCAGATGACTGCAATTTGTCCCAAGTATAAATATGCTTGGGAAAGGGCTGGGACAGGTTGAGAGGCTTAGAAAATAGATGGACAGCTACTTCATATATATTTTAAAAATGAGGAAATTCAAAGAGACATAATACATTTTCATTTTTAAAATAAAAAATTCAGAATGCAAATAAACATGTACAAATGTATCTAATGTGTTTTGTTTCTGCAATAGCTGATGTTTTTACTACCTCTTAACTTTTATCTTCCAACGCATGACTTTTAATTAGTAATTTGTTTTCTTCATTTGTGATTGGCTAAGATGCTTAACAGATTCTGATTATGAATAATTACAATTATGATTTTCAATCAAAATCTATATTACATAGCAGCATTAACAGCATGTGCCATCACAAGGCAATTCACAAGACAACATGATGCTGCAGTATATATAGCATATACAGTATATAACTTTCTTACTTCCATGTGCTAAGTAGTTTGCACTGGTTACCAAAAACTTTACAGGCATAGGATTGATCCCTAGCTTAGTGACTGTCTTAATGGAATTTACCATTTCTCCTCATTATATGCACTGGTTTACCCCCACATGAAGAGCAGACTGAGGGGAGACTGACTGACTGTGGGTATAAACATGAATATACCATGGGATAAACAAGCATGCCATCTATGGCTTCTGTCTGCCTATGTTTTGGTGCTGCTTTGAAAGATATCAGCTCCCAATAATTCTGAAATGGAGAGAGTAGTTACCAAAAGTGGATGTAAGGCACTCTAAATGCAGTACCAAATGTTTGAGTAGTTTATAATAAACAGTAAACTAATGTGCTACTAAAACGGAATACAACAACATATACATGTGGTCAATTTTATTAATAGAGCTAGTGAACAGAAATACACTTGAGAAGATGTACAGCAGTTCTTTACAGACAGACATTCTGTACCTGGTACGAGATTATGTTAAATTACCAGCAATTACTGTAATATGGGAATTGTTACCAAAACAAAAGTCACACATGCAGGATATCAATGTTGCATTTCAAATACTGTATATTCTGGCCACTGATACATCCACCTAGCATCTTTCCCAGCAGTGTGGATACCAGCAAAGAGTAAACAAATCATTCAGCCTCAGTGAAAGCCACATACAGCAATTAAAACATCACAATCTGTGCTCCCTGCTTAACACAAAAAAGGTCTAATTTGCTTTCAGCTTACAAAGCAGCCACTGACAAGGTTCACAACCTGTCATCAATCTTGTTTCCCTAGTAAATTTCTTTTAAACAAGCCTTTTGGTTAGTTGCTGGCCTCTAGTGGTTCTAAAAGACATTTCAGAGTTTGCTTTTTCACTAGGGATCACTACACTTACTAACCTATTTAGTCTTTTGTACCTACCTATTATGACTAATCCTGACACAAACTGTACCTGGTGCAGGCCAATCCAAATAATTGTTTTATTTTAAAACTCTGCAGCATCCATTTGGATTTTAACCCTAACTTAAGGATATTTATTTTTTTATTAATAAAAGTTTGTATTTAGTAGATATTTTTATCTTCTTTCATTCTTTTAATTTTCTAAAAATGCATACATATAACATCTATCTATTACAACATACAATATAATTATATATAACAGTTTGTTCTCATATTGAAGTAGGAGCTTTAGAGCATTTTTCTGAAGAATTTTTAGGATTAAATCACAGAATGAATACAATTGAAGTACATATCTCTGGGTATTTATACATCATTTGCTATTTCTAAAAAATACATATTTATATATTTTAATTGATTTTACAGAAGCAGGGAGAGACTAGCACCAAAACAGGTGCCTTTCTCTATTTGAAAAGTTGGTTGTTGAAAGTGTCATGAGTGCTTAAAGTTGCATGTTGAAAAGAACTGAAGTAACAACCAGGTGGATCTTTAGCCTCTTGCAAACTACTAAGACCTTTGCATTTTAAGTAGATAAAACCTATGCAGTGTTTTCCACTTTATATTGTGAGCTAGAGTGTTGCTTTTCACATACTTTCATCTTTATATACTCATACATTTGTATACAGACGATACTATAAAAATATTCACTTATTTTTTTTTTATGAACCCCTTTTATTTATTTACAAGGCTGACAAAAGACACAGCCTATCCTTAAACTGAACCAGTTTTGCCTTGAAAATTAAACACAATGAAAACACATAGGGAAAACAGACAAAATCCATGTAGACAGTAACTTATTTTGACAAAACTGATCTCATGTCCCTGGAGCTCTGGCATAATGGTATTAATCACTGCCCCAATTTTCTGCTTTAATATAACACTGCATTTGTCAAATAGGAGGTAAAATAAAAGGTGTGTAATCTGACACTTGAAGGAGCTGAGGTCAGGTATAAGGAATGAAAAGCTTACCTGTTGCCAAAGAAGGGATGGTACATTAGGCCACACAAGAGGTGTTGATGGTAAAAAATAATAAAGTAAAATCAGACCAAGAACTGCTTCATATAAAAGTAATTTACTAGTCTAGTGTGTATGTTTATGATTTACACATTTGTCTATGATCTTATACAATCTTATGTACTTATATTCCACATACAGCACATTTTGCACATTTCTGGGCATGGTTGAATTTGCATCTGGGAAACAATGCAACTCATAACCTTATGCCTAGTGTATTACATTAAACCTTCCTGAATCTGCTTTTAATTTAACCATCAGAAGGAGAGAATCTACATGATATAGACATGATTGATTACATGTATCAGAGTAACAGCATATCCTCTTCAGAGTAAAGTTTTAGATTTTAGTTTGTTCTTTTTAAACTTTTAGAAGCGACATACTTTTTCTACTTCAGTATAAAGTTGCTATTACATCCTGAAATATAACAGAGAGGCAAATCTGACAATACCCTAACAGCGGTGGCAAGTTTGTGGCATTCCATGATGTAGATGTGCAGCTTTAGAGGCAGCTTCAGGGTAACCTAGAAAAACAATGCCTGCCAAAGTCGCATATGAATTCCATCCTGTGTGGCAACAGTGAACGGTCTTTTTAAGTATAGCCACCCACCTAAAAGAGCCATGTAAAGAGCAAAGAATCCATTTGCTGCTCAGCACCGGTGCTATAGTACATTACACTTTAAGTACTGAGCAGGTCAAGGTTTCATCCTATTTTAACCTAAAAGAATCCCCAAAATGTAACATAACACCCTTAAGCCCTTACCCCTTTTATCTCTGCAGGCTCATAGAGTGCTATAAGTGTGCGTATAATATTTGAGTTAATTCCGATTTTATGTTAAAAAGCATTTAAAAAATAAACACAGTACACTTTACATCAGAGGCGTGACCACGGGGGGGCTGGGGGGGGGGCACTGCTCCCCCAGAAACAAGCCGTGCCCACCCTGCAAAATGCTCTGTCTGTCCAATGAAAACTCTGGTGAAGAATAACATTTGATTTTCAAAACTGAGTTGCTTTCCAATCGGCCCGTTTGAATTTGGCAGCGTATCCGTCAGTGCCTCCTCCAATAGACAGGCACCGTGCTGCTCACAGTTCACTTCGCCACACATCTTGCAGCACGTTTTGATCCTGTTGACCGCATTCTTTAATTAAAACAGCGTATATGTTCCATTCTTCTTTTATTTTCTGGTTGGTAACACCAAAGACTATGCATAGGTGGCTTATTAAAAAGCAGACATCTTCAACCTCTGTCCCTCCGCAAGCTGCTGGCTCCATGGTTGAGCCCAGCACCACTATCAACACGGAGCACAGCGCACCCATGTCGGGAACTGAAACTCCAAAAGATGTAGATAAGCCTACACAATCCTCCAGCTCTGCGCCCGTGTTGGGTACTCCAAACCTCTGCCTTCAACAAAATATACAGTCCGGTCTGCCTGACTTAAATATGGATAGCCCATCCCAGCCCATTTTAATTAATTATCCCAAGCACGCAATCGGAAAGACACTCAGATGTTTTAGTGCAAGCTGGTATCAGTCTCGACCATGGCTTGAGTATTCTGTTGTCTGTGATGGCAGCTTTTGCTTTGCCTGCTGCAAATTTAGTGTTTCCAATTCGGACCGCGAGGACATATTCACCAAACACGACTACACTAATTGGAAAAGAGCTCTAGAAAAAGACGGTGGCGGCTTCCACAAACACGCGTCTAGTATCCCGCACGTCAGAGCCATGTCTGCATCACAGCACTTATCATTGGTGTGTCTTCAGCTGCATACGAAAGCTCTGTCTCTACTTTGAACCGCATTCTCACTCCAATCCGCCAAACACTGCTGCATTCAAGGAAGAGAAATTTAGTCATTCTGGCACATGAGAAAAACATCACAGAAAATCTAGACATGAATGAATTTATTTCAGAATTTGCCAAGAGTAACTGCAGACTGGTCCTGTAGATAATATCCAGGTTAAACACTGGAAACTGATGTCCTATAGCCTCCCATGACTACAATAAGCCACGTTTCTGTTCTTGCTCTCATATGTTGTATACATTTGACTTTATTGATATTTACCTGTAGATGTAGTTCTATATTTGTTCACAAAAAATAATAATACAAGTTCCATTGCCTCTGTTAATTTTATTGAACAATAGGTTATGATTTATGCCACAATTTTTGCTTTTATATGTTATATAAAACTATGTTGTTGTTATTATTTGACCCCCCTACACAAATGGGGATGGATGGATGGATGGTTATTTTTTGCCCCCCCCCCCCCAGACAATCCAAATGCCCACCCACACATGACGTTCTGGTCACACCTCTGCTTTACATATATTTACTTTAATATGCTTTTTTACCCAGAATGCTACTCAGATTCTAACAAAAATAAAAAGCAGCACAGAGACTATCAGAAAGAGAAGAGATTGCTCAGAAAATTTGTAATATTATATAGCACGTAGCAGTGGAAGATAGTGTGATCAAACCTGAGATTACTTTTCGCATCTTTCTTGTATGATGGCATTCCTTTGGGCAACCAGTGTTTCTCAGATGATTCCCCAGAAGCTTGTAGATGGGCTTCTTGATATTTAAAATGCCTGCTTGTTTATGTATAATCTGCCATTACTCAAATATGCCCCGTAACACCTTTCTTTCAGTTCATTGGCTGTCCTTGTTTCCTGGATGACGATGTTACACTTTTTGTGCTCGTTGTGGCGCGACTCGGTGTTCAAGATGCCATACTAATACAACAACTTACACAGTGTCAGTTAAGAAGGGTATTCGTTATACTACGTATTCCTTCATGGCAAAAGATTTATATTCCTTTTTTTTCTTAGCACTGACCCGGCAAAGATTTGTAGTCGCCGCGCTCTGAATAAAGCGAGCAGACTGCCTGACGCGTGCGACCCCCGAGCTCTGCGCTCTGCGTGCGTGCGCATGTCGAGTCACGGCCTGTAATTCTTACTCGCGTCAAGCCGTTGGCTGGAAGGCGTGTCCCGCAGAGCAGGTGCTGCTTGACCCCGCCCTTATCGCCTTCCCCGTCGACCTAGCCCCGCCCACAAGCAGGGCATCCACAGCCAAGTGTGCTCCGACCCCGCAGCATCTACTAACAACAAAGTCCGTCGGAGAGGCAATGGATATTACTGCCTGCTGGGCTGGAAACTAAATTTTCACTACAAATTTGAGGTAATACGTCCCGCTGTTTTTGTGTATATGTGTCCGCTCGAGTTGTGTATTTTGTTTTGGGGGGGGGGGGGATGAAGAGCAACGCACATTTCAAGCGGAGAGGGTAACTTAAAGGAGGAGGTGAAGCGACAAGATCAGTCGTGTGGCTCTTGCTTTTTTACGCCTCGCTTGCCTCGTTTAATAGGCGAGGGGAACTCCGGGGTGGAGGTTTCAGTTGCGAAAATATTTAATTACTGTAGTTAATTGATTAGTTTTTACACGGCGATGCCGACCAAGTGACAGAACGAGTGCTAATAGTCTTGAGAGTGTATGTAACAGTTTCAGATCGCACGTCTTTTCGTTTCAGATGTAGATAAAAAAATGAATTGATCAGCCTTATTCTGCCAGGGTGTTTGCTGAAATGGCTGTGCTTTGAAGCCGGCGTTCCGCTGATCCACAAAAGGGGAGGGCATGGGTTACCGGAGCCATGCAAGTGTCATAACCGAGTCAACCCCAGGGGGCAGAAAGCCGTAGATCCGTCACGACACCCTGAACCGCCTAGTCTCTCCGCAATGCCTGCTCGCCTCAACGAGTTTGTCCTGAAATGCAAATCATTAAAAGGAGGGGGGCAGTAGGAGGAGGAGGAGGGGAGACTCTTTAATCGTTTGGCAGACAGTATGACGGCGGCGTATATCCGCATTGTGAGGCGTTTCATTTCCAGTTTGCTTTGGCAGTTGCCTTACAAGTTACAGCACTTGGATGCGTGCCCAGCATTTATTTCTTTCTATCGCAAGCTGATTGCAAAAATGTTTGACCGCTGATGTGAAGATACTGAGGGAGACACACTTTTCGTACAACCCCAGATAGATTGTGTTTATTTTTGTGCCCTTTGTAGTCGCTTGGGGGGGGGGGGGGTGTTTGTCAAAGTGGCCCTTTCTTTCATGCTGCCGACGCCGGCGCAACAGTTTGTCTAATTGGCTTTGTTGGTGTCGTCACCGAGTCTGGCAGCGTGCGCTGGGACAGCCTGTAGAGCTTCGGCAGCTGATGATGATGATGAGGAGGAGGAGGAGGGTATGTTTCTGTGAGTCAGTGCGGGGCTGCTGAAGTTTACTTTGCAGGGTAGGACTTGTGTACACTGTTGGCAGGTGTGCTTTCAATGTGAGATCCCCACCCCTACACCTCCTCTCACTGCTTTTAGCTGCATGTGGCTTCTCGTAAAGTAGGGGGGCTAAAGAACACCTCCGGAAGCTGCTCACGGATTAGTCTTGTGCTCACTCTAGTAGTAAATCTGACCGTCAAAAACGCGTCTCCCTATTTAGCTTTAGAGGAATCATTAAGTATACAATTTTGTTTGGGTGCACCCTTTTGTAATGTACTCCTTTTACGTTTACTCTCTTTCATATACATTTTATTCTGCGCATTCCACGGTGATTTGTAATTTAAACGCTTTTTGAATACACTATGGCTTATTTATACTGTCGGCATCAAACGTTTTAATGATGCAACTTTTGTTCATTCCTGTTACAATAGCCTTGCATTTTAATTTCACTTTAATAAAGGTTTAACTTTAAGCTGCACACATACTGTTTTTGTGGTGTTTATTAAAAATGCATCCAAAGCCACCCCCACCCCTGCCATTCTGGAGTATTGTTTAAGGATCAAGCAGGAGCCAGAAGAAACGCAGCGACTTAGACAGGAAATTTACTATTATTTGAGAGAACAGGAATAAAGAGTGCAGATTTGGGACAAACCAGACCTCCACCCCCCAACCTGCTGTTCTTCTGAGATATTCATGTGAGAGCTTAGTTTTATAAAGAACTGTGACTACTATGCACAGTAATCAGACAAGATTGCAATCTTGTGTTCAAAATAAAAAATGAGTACAGTAATAATGAAAATAGTACAAATGTACAGATAAATGTGGCCTCAATAACTAATGTAAGTAGGGACTTCCAGAGAGTGTAGGTGGCAACAAGCTAAGAATATTTACCGCAGAGAGACTTTGTGGACCGAAGTGTGTGCACGAGATACCTGAGTGGACTGAAATAAACTGGGGTGTTCGTGTTGACAATTTTGTACGTTAACAGCAGATAGACAATTGTGTATCTGACAAAAGCCAGTGTGATGCGACTGCTGTATTTGGTCTGAGTCATGACTGTTGTTGTTTCACCTTGAAGTTGTAGTCGGTTGATAAACTGCAAGGAAAGTCCGTTGAGGAGAGACTTGTAATAAGCCAGATGAGTGACGATGAAGGCATGACAAAGTATATCAGAGACAGGGATGGACTACATTCTACCATTGACTGACATACAGTAGCTGTCCTTTCACGGAGGTCAGTCGTAGCGAAGGTGCCTTTATTGATTGTTGCCAATGTGTCCATTTTTTTTTTATCTTTTGTGACTTTAAATACTTTCATTTTCTTCACATTCTGTTTCCAACCAGTAGTATGAGTCACCTTCTTTGTCTTCGAGTCATACAGGAAGTGTTACTCTTACCCACATACCTCTAAGACAAGTATGACTTGCCTGCAGGAGTCAGGCTGCTGATAGCTTTTATCATTTTACTTTGGCCTTAACTAACCTGAGTAAATGCAACCTTGGATTAAACACCAGTTGACTTTATGGAATACTCAATTATATACCCTTACTCACTTGCTCTTCATTTATTTAAAACTGCGATTTAATCAAATATGTCACCTTTATTATCAGTATCAGAGGGAAAAGCAACACAAAGATGACAACATTAACTGCACTGCCGTGCAATCTTACATACCCCGTGTTTATGTTGTACAATAAATGCCTTATATTCACAAATTACATATTTGTTTTAGAGCCCAGCTAGGTTAAGCTTGTCTAAGTCATATGATGAGTCAGACATGACGATTGAAATGGGATCATTGTTTTTTTAAAGTCCAGGGCCATCTACTAAGTAGCGTATTCTGATATTTAGCAATAAATAGGCTCACAGCATTAGCACCTATAGAAAGTCTTTACACCTTTTCATTGTTCTTTTAGCCTAATGGCCTGAATCCAATGTATATGTGTGATAGTATTTAAGTAAAACATTCATTGTAGTGCCAGCTATATTACACTAAAATTGGACTTTAATGTACTGTATAGGTGTCTTCCCTTGCTAGACCTTACCAACAAAACTGTAATTCAAGCAAGAGGTGCTCTCAGGAATAACTCACCGAGTACTCATTTGTTGTTCTGTACTTTTTCGTTTTTCATTAAGTTTTGAGCATTTATTTTTAATAGTCATGATTTATGGCATGTATGTGCAGGTTTAAAGAACTTAAGCATATTTTAGCTTTGACCAATTTCGCTTTTAACCAAGGATACTCTGAAAATGGAGCGGAGTGGTGGCTCTGAGGCTAAGGATCTGTGCTGGTATCCAGAAGGTTGCCGGTTCGAATCCCCGTCACTGCCAAAAGAGATCCTACTCTGCTGGCCCCTTGAGCAAGACCCTTAACCTGTAATTACTCCAGGGGCACTGTACAGTGGCTGAAAACTGTGGAAACTAACAAATTCCTAATAGAAGAAATTGTATAAGGCGAAATAAAGAACAAAAAAAAATGTGTATAGACTACCATAGACAATGCATGTATGGCTTAGGTGTGGATACTATGTGACAGTACCCTCAAAATACAAGAGCAAAGCAAAAAGAAACCATTTTTAGTGTAAGGACATAAGTAAATCCAGTTTCTGATTTCACAAAATAATATTCATATTTTCCTTGGTTCATTTCTGTATGTCAAAGATGTGTGTTAGTTTAATCAGAGATTCTGTGGTTGGTTCCTGTGTTGTAACTGTTGCTACCAGAACAAGCTTTGGCTTTTTTGGGGTAAAAAGGAAAGTGATTTTGTGAATTGTACATACAATAATGTTCTAGTTTGAGACTGAAACAGAGCAGTATTGTTTGGCAAAGGTATTTTAGTTTTTGTTTGCAAAGATGTCCATCCATACCTTCTATAATATGCTTATCATATTAAGGGTTGTGAGAGCTGGTGCCTGTAACACTGGGTACAAGGTGGGGACCAAACCTGGATGGAGATGCAGTTCCGCAAAAGATGCACTCATATATATACACACACACACACACACACACACACATGATTGTTCAGATTCTAACGAGATTGAATCGAGTAGAAACCACACATATAGCCTCCTTGAAGTAGAACTTGAAGTAACTGTATTAGAGTTCAAAGCCTTGAGAAATATACAGTATTTCAGTATCATTTTGATTTTTTTTTATTCCCATTTTGTTTATTAGGGGAAAGAAATTATATGTTCTCAGCAAACTGAGTTACTTTTTTCCTCAATAGCCCTCAAACAAAATGTCAGAGTGGTTTCATGGTTTAGTTGTGGGGAGGAGGATAATGTGGTTCATTTAACAGTTTTAGGTTTTGTTTTTACGTATTTGAATTTTGTGCTAACATCATGTCATCTGAGCATATGTGGTTTTTGGTTTTCAAGTAAAAAATATATTATTTTGGTTATGTATCAATATTAGTCACAAATGCATAGAGGTTACCATGTCACATGTTTTCTCATGCTTGACAGAAGTCCCATCAGTGTTAGTCTGTTTACGGAGTTTGCAGGAGCATTGGTTCAGTACTTTAGGGCAATTTATATAGGGACCAGGCCAATCTGTACTGCTGTGGTGAAAAGTCTCAAAGCAATGAAACCTGACAACGGGAGAAGGCACCAATCAAGGGCAAAACTGTAGGCTCACTTTGCAAAGGTTGTTGATTTCATTCAAGTACCACTTTCCTTGTGGAGGTTTTAGCACAAACATTCTGGAAGGGCAACATTCACTGAAGTATTATTACTTCAAGGGTGTGTTTTTTCTCCATATGTACTATTTTTCTTTATCTTAACTTGGCTTGTAATATAGTTTAAATTGCATTTTAGTAACCTCTAGTAGAATCTGTCTACAAAACCAAATCAGTTTCTACTTTTTTTTGTTGTTGAAATATAAATGACCACTATATACACTGTTAACATCATGGTTCAACATATTCAGCACAACAATTGGACAGGTTCTATTTTTACAATTAGTTTTTTTACTCATCCATTTACTTGATTTACTTAGACTCCCTGCAATTCTTGAATTGGAATTATCATGGTAGCTTTGTATTCAAAGCAGTAGCCATCCTTGAGGTGCCCAGGTAATCTGACCTTAATGTCTATGGGATGTAGGAGGAAGCTCTGTGATAAGAGCTCTAGATAGACCATCAACCAGTATCTACTGAGAAACTAAGCCAATAGAGCATATTTTAAATGATTTTTTTTTATTTCCTCTTCCACAGCTTTTTTATGTATGTAAGATGTTTTTCTGAAAAGGAAGACTTAAGAGTTTAGTGAAAGCATTTACGTTAGGTTTTCTCTGAAACATTCACATTTATTTTTAAGCAGTCAGAAAGAATGGTCTAAACCTGAATCCATAATGAGAGGCGATAAGCAAATATGAAAGGCGTTCAGAACATTTAATGTTGTATGTAAGTTTGCTGTAATTTTCCCATTGAGGTAGTATATTTTCATTAAGAACTAAAATGGTATGCTTGACTGGGGTCGGTGCAAACAGTCTGAAGAAGGGGCCTGAGTTGCCTTGAAAGCTTGCATATTGTAATCTTTTCAGTTAGCCAATAAAAGGTGTCATTTTGCTTGACTTCTCACTACATTCATAATGGCTAACACGTCACAACACCCTAGTACTACATAAATAATTATGGAATTTTTTCCTTGTATTTCTACTTTTTATTGGTATGGATTTCTATTTCTTTTCAGTTCCTCTTTTTGACCTCTTATGTTTAGTGTTTCTGCCCACAAAAGGCATAGCACCAAGTGTCATGTTAAGGGTCTGGAATAGCCCCAGTTTTATCAATGAAAATATGTGTGACCTGTCTCATTCTTTACACATCTGTTTTGTAAGGAAATTGGTGCTACAGAAAGATGCAACAAGATCCATCTATCTGTCATGGTCCACCCTTGAGACATTGTTATGAATGTGTTTGTAAAATTTTAAACTTTTTATTGTAATGGAGTTTTGGTGGCCAGATTTAATTTTTTGGAGGCACTTAGGTGTTAGGTAAAGGAAAATCATTAGATTATAATGGCCAGGTCAGAATATGGTTTAAATTGGTTTTTTTTTTTGTTAGAAGACAAAATACTATGCAACTATGAAAAGCGGTGTTTAGTATACGTAATGTTTTAGTAGCAAGTAGCCAGAAGGATCTTAAAGGCCAACATTATTTTGTTTTTAAGATAATTTATGTAAAACTGTTCATCTATTCTTCCTATACACATTTTTGCTCCAAATAGCCATCTGTACCTTGCTATCATTTCCCTTCCCTGTATTTTTGTGCATGCCTGTGAGTACGTGCATTAAATGAGAGTTGAAATGCATTTGCGTACTGTAGTGTGAACATCCGCATCCGATTGAAAGGTTACTTTACAAATTGTTATGTCAGTGGAACAATATATAAGTTGGCAGAAATCTCCCCCTATCATTGATCTAGGACTGTTCTGCTTTTCATAGTAGTAGTCAAGTAATTTATTCTGGCTCCAGATGTGATAAGCACAGTGCCAGTGATCACAAGTGTCCAAACCAGCTCTCAAACTAACATGCAAGTGGATGATTGCATTGGCAAGAGTAATGTAACAGGTTGAGATGAGCCTGTGTAGGAGCGGCATAATGGAAAGCTGAGTATACCCCGAGGGCAAACAGTCCATTCACTCTTAATTCTGCATGGCCTGTTTTACACAAAAGTACCTTCAACGTTTATTGCTGTTACACAGCGCACGCCTTGCAGAAGGCCAAGCAGGCCATAACTATTATAAAAACCTTTTACTGTCTTAATGACTCTCAATTATACGGTCTCCCGATCACAGCGAATAATTCTGCTTAAAGTCCATTGGGAGGGTCCCTTGGTTTATGGCCTGAATTCCTTTGTTTTAAATTGTTGGAGGTGTGAAGTAAAAGCAGATGCATGCACATCTGAACAGCCCTGGGGAAACGGGTGGGATTGGGTCAGTTGTCGTTGTGCTTTTTGCAATGCTTCAGGCCTTGCACTCACCCAGGTAGGCTGGGTGACTGGGAGGCGTCATTGGGAAATGCTTCTGTTTAAATTCTTTCCCTTGCTTTAACAGTCCTCCTCATTATGGGAAACCACTCCCTTACATTTGTGTTTGCATATTGTCGACCAACGTGTTACCATTTTGTGGTACCATTTGGCATAATGTAACTTTGCAGTGTAAAAGTTTTGGTCTCACATAAATATGCACTATGAATCAAGCAGAAGAAACCATGTAAAGTTGCTTTCTAAGTGAAAGATGCAGTCTGGTGCAGCTATTCTATTTTATATACTATGGCAGCCATTATTATGAATTGTTTCTTCCTTAGAACCTGTTGTTCAGTGTTCTACAGTAGAGTGGAAGAACTGGCTGTTCATGCACACATACACACACAATGGAAATTACTTAGGTTTACATTTTGACAACAACATTCTTGTAGAAGAGGCACCAGAAAGACTGAAAGTACTAATTGATAGTTAAGATTTTAATAGCCTTTTGCCAATTAAAAAGTATTTGTGCATAGTAAGCCTTATAGTGTAAATATCAGTAATTAAATCAAGCGCTCAATAATTTTTTTTCCAAGAGCTCTACTAAATAGAGACTTTTGACACACATTCAAGATTTACTTGCCATTAGTAATTATCAATTGATGAAGTCATTCATCCATTTTCTGAGCCTTTCTGACCTAATTGAGGTTGACAGGAGCATGTCCCAGCAGCACTGGTTACAAGGCAGGAAAGAATCCTGCAGTACACAATAACACTAAGCCAGTGTAGACCTGCACACCTTAGGGTCATAGCAGAAAAAACAGAGAACCGAGATATAAACCCAAGAGATGGAGCTGAGGGGCAGCAGAGCTAATCACCAGGGGCCTCATGTATAACGCTGTGCGTAGAACTCACACTATAACATGGCGTAAGCACAAAAGCGGGAATGTGCGTACGCACAGAAAAATCCAGATGCAGGAATCTGTGCGCAGGCAAACTTTCACGTTCTTCCACTACAAGTTATTGTCTGTTTTTTACCTGCATTTTTTATTACTCTTTAATTTAATATTTTTTGCTGCTGGAGTATGTGAATTTCCCCCTGGGATTAATAAAGTATCTATCTATCTATCCATCTATCCATCTATCCATCTATCTATCTATCTATCTACATAAATCCCGATCAGCGTGAAAAGTAACGCACGTGCATGCGCCTTCTGTCCCGCCCCAACTCCTCCCAGAATTACGCCTCTTTGAATATGCAAATCGATATAAATAGCCTTCTGAGAAAAGACAATGGGAAAAGCACGGGGGAAAATATAAGAATTTCAGCGAATACCAAGTGGAGGCAAAGAAAAAACGTACTATTTGTTGGTTTAAACAGTGGTATAATCGACAAAGGGAAGTTGATCGAGTGACAGAGTGTCGGAGAAACTCGAAGGCTCAAATTCACAAAGTCGCACAGTGCCCGAAATAAAAAAGAAATCGCATTTCAAAGTCGCCGTGAAAAGGCAAGTCGTAGCCCACCGTCTGAGTGTCATATGAAAGCATATTAGGGTACATGTAGTTTATTAGTAACTAGCAAAATACCCGCGCTTCGCAGCGGAGAAGTAGTGTGTTAAAGAGGTTATGAAAAAAAAAGGAAACATTTTAAAAATAACGTAACATGATTGTCAATGTAATTGTGTTGTCATTGTTATGAGTGTTGCTGTGTTTTATATATATATAAAATACACACACACACATATAAACATATATATACATATACATATACACATATATATACATATCTACATATATATATATATATATATATATATATATACATATACACATCCACATATCAACATATATATATATATACACATATATACACACACACACGGTTTATGGGTGATGATTGTTTTACTCTTTTTATGTTTATTTTATTTTATTGTAGAATCAACTCCTATCTGCGCACAGCAGGGCAGCCGTGGACGGATGCGTATGGTGTATTCACTCCATGTTATCGTGCATTGCGCTGTCAGTGGTATTTTGATAAAATAATTTGAACAACATATAAGAAGCGTATAAATTATTAAACAGTAAAACATTAACATTTAAGAAGTAAAGTTACATAAAGTACTACTGCAGTGCCTTCGGGTATACCTCATTTTTTGTTTGCCCATTACATGCTTAAATGTATACATTTTTTGGTGTACCTACCTGAGAACACGCAACATATAACCGAGCGTGGGAGAAGCATGGATTTTAAACACGCGTTGAGTTCATCTGCTGGTCTCCCTCGTGGAATAACTGGTAATGTTTGACTAAAATCTACAGCGAGTAAAACGACATTACCTCCTTTTTTTTTTTTTACGATCTCTGAGATCTTGCTTTTTTCAGTTCAAGGCTTCATAAGCTCTTTTATGTTGTATGGTGTACTTATCCCAAACCATCATCTTTGAATGTTGCAAGACTTTCGCCTTGTATGTAGATCGGGGTAATTACATTCATTGCATTCCTAGTCTGAATCACAATCTGATTGTATGGGTGGTTACCTGGCACTGTAGGGTTGCCACCCGTCCTTTAAAATACGGAATCGTGCCGCGTTTGAGAATGAAATTGGGCGTCCCGTTTTGAATCAATACTGGACGGGATTTATCCCGTATTTTTTTTAATCATTTTTTTTTTAAAGCAGCGTCTCATGCAAATCATCCCACACGCATTTTATGAAGATGCCTCCTTTCCTACTTTTGATTGGGTAATACTTGATGTCATCGTTAGTTTGATTGGTGTTTTTAACTGTCCAGTGAGGAGGGCGTGTCTTTTAAGTACAGTCTGCAAAGTGTTGGCACTGAGATGTGGCGTCAGCGCCATAGTTGAAGCCCCTAACGTTGCGGTCAGCAAGTCGGCTAACATCCGCCATGTGCCGTCTTTCAGTTGCGAGAAGCAGATCATAGAATGGTTGAAACTGTTGCCCCTAACGTTGCGCCACGGCGTGTGGTTCGTTTATACCTCGTGTGTTCTCATTAAACTTTTATCTCGCGAATATGTTATTGCAATCCGCAGCGGGAGCGTTTCTATAAACTTAATTTAAACTTACGTTTTACACCGTGCTTTCTTTCCCTTATGAACATGCTTGTATGCTTAACTCGCTCCGTTCTCAATTGTTTAATTAATTTTTTGCTCTTAGCTGTTCGCGGCTCTTCCTCCATTTCCCCCTACTTCGTTCTTTTATCTCGCGAATATGTTATTGCAATCCTTAACGGGAGCGTTTCAATAAACTGATTGAAAATAGTTTTGCATTTACCTTTTTAGTAAAAGGCGAGCTTTTAAGCCTGAGAAATCACCCCGTAAATGCACACGTTTAATTGCACATGTGTTAATATGTATGGTTACACAGTATTAAAAGACAGTGAACAACGTCAGTTACCTTTGTTCCCGCGTTTGATAAAAGGTGAGCTTTTAAGCCTGAGAAATCACCCCGTAAATGCACACGTTTAATTGCACATGTGTTAATATGTATGCTTACACAGTATTAAAAGACAGTCAAAAATTAACGTCATTTACCTTCGTTCCCGCGTGTGACTCGTGCTGTAAATCTCTTCCTTGTTTTTAGTTCACGTGATTACGTAGGAGGCATGATGACGCGATACGTGACTCCGCCTCCTCCATTACAGTGTATGGACAAAAAATATGTTCCAGTTATGACCATTACGCTTTGAATTTCGAAATGAAACCTGCCTAACTTTTGTAAGTAAGCTGTAAGGAATGAGCCTGCCAAATTTCAGCCTTCCACCTACACGGGAAGTTGGAGAATTAGTGATGAGTGAGTCAGTCAGTCAGTGAGTCAGTCAGTGAGGGCTTTGCCTTTTATTATTATAGATCACGTAGTTTATTTTGCCATTAAAGTAGAACATCATAAACTTCATCTTAAAATCGTTTAATTTACTAGTTTCTCAAATCCCATTGTAACTAAAGTAGGACGTTAAATGCTTTGTTCTGTATTTGATCTTCTTTGTGCTCTGTGTGTGAATTACTACCTGCTTCTTAAACGGGCTTTCTCTTTCTCCGACAGGACACATAATCCATTACATTCGTGATATTACAGCTCTCTGAATAATTACAATACTGAGATGTATACGTGATATCTTTTTCATGATGATAGGAATAAAAGCATTTTATTAAACATGGGAACACGGTGGCGCAGTGCTTGTTCATACTGTATCTCACACAAGAGGCTTGCTGCGCCATGCGTCACCTTCAATGAAATAATTTATCACAGCAGTACTGTCTCTTTCAAACGTACTATTCCTGTCCCTACTTTTCTTTCTCCAAATACCCAATCGCCACACAATCAGCTATGTAATAGACGTGAAGCCATTTGTAAGCTTAGAACGCCGATTCTTCAAAACTTTTAAGGAACATTGAAATATCTTCGTAGTACATGTTTAATTATTCTATCCGTCTATCTTTCCTGTGTCACGTCAGCGCAAGAATACAACACAATGCAGGAACAATCCCTGAACTAGCTAGCGCTGCGGCACCGAGTCCTCCCATGTTTAATTATTAACAATATAGATTATTTAAATGAAGTTAAAGTTTTATCTGTATAATATAATCAACATATTTTGCTGCATTTCATCTTAAAAATGAATACCGTCATCATATGTAGATACGCACTTTATAAAGTGGCGCAGGTTGTGCAATATTATAACTGTAGTGCAAGTTTACAGTGAGGTAATTGTACTTATAAGTAAACAGTTCTACAAGGAGCACTTGATGGACTGATTGAGTGTGTTTGGGACGAAACTTTTTCTAAACCGCGAAGTCCGTACTGGGAAGTCTCTAAAGCGTTTTGCCGTGGCTAAGGCAGTGTCTGCTTCATGCTGTGTACCGATAATTCTCTTTCCCATCAGCTGCTGCTGTGATTCCCCACTCAGATACAGTGATATAAATAGTCCGAGTGGTGCAGTGAGAGTAATATGGAAAAAGATGATCTGCTGTGGCAACCCTTAACGGGAGCAGCTGAAAGAAGAAGAAGAAGTGCAGTGAGAGTAACAACGCTAATTCAGTTATGGTATTTGGAATGCTATGGCTATTCCCTGGACCATTATATTGCTGCAGGTTAATTACAATCAGATGCATTACACTAATAAACAATATGCAGTTAGTTTCAGTGTATTTATAAAGCCGCGTCAGGAATGTGGATCTAAGAAAGAAAGGTTGACCACACAGGAACAGTAGCACTGCTTTGACGCTGGGTGCCACCAGCCTGCAAAGCCGAGCGGAGAAATTGCGTACGCCAGGGCATGAGTTACTATGGAAATGTGCGTGGCTTTACGCCAAGTTTAGGTTTTATACATCGCGATTTGAGCGTGGAAACATTCGTACGCAACATTTCTGTGCGTACGCACCGTTTATACATGAGGCCCCAGGTCACCTTGCAATATCATGTGTAGTTAATACATACATCTAACTTCTTATTTTTGACACTTGTTCTTTGATTAACAAATACAATTTATAAATAAAATGCTGGGTAAATAAATAAAGCACAGCAAATACAACCTAAAAAAGAGATGTCAGACAGGCACAATGGTCAGCGCTGTTGCCAGCACCGAGCTACATGGTCCATTCAGAGTTTATATTCAGGGCAGAGATATGTGTCTGTGAAGTTTGCCTATTCTCCCAGTCACTGCATGTTCTAAATGTAACCCTTTGAGCGAGAGCCAGTGAGTGCACGGGCTGATAACGGTCTACATAAAAATATTTTTTGATTGCTACTGGGAACTTCAGACCAGCTCTTTAAGTTTTTTACAGTTATTTCATATATGAAATCGGAATTAAGCTAGCACATCAGGTTTTTGAGATACACATCATTGACGTTTTTACACTTTTGAATATCAATATAGCAACATGGTATCTGGAGTTTGGACTATGTCCCACCATAATTATTTCCATCCATCCATCTACCAACCTGCTGAATCCGAACACAGGGTCACGGGGGTCTGCTGGAGCCAATCCCAGCCAACACAGGGCACAAGGCAGGAACCAATCCTGGGCAGGGTGCGAACCCACCACAGACCAAAATTATTTTGATGTGTTTATTCTGAAAACAAACCAAAAGATACTTTAAAACATGTTTATGTCAATTTACCTCAATATAAAAGCAAGGTCAGTGTGCTCAAAATTGTCTGAGGCAATTGCTTTTGCGCTTGTACTGCACATCCGTCTCTGTTTGCATGAGCCAACAGTAGTCACTATGCTCGGAGTACATTTTCCCTGATATCGGTTTTCCATCACCTTTGTATCTTGATGAAATCCTTCCCCGTGCTCATCTCTGACATCACTTAGATTTGGTTGAAAAAAGTCGAGATGAGAATGTAAAAGATGCATCTTCAATGACATTTGGGCTCCCATAAGCTGATACGCTTTCAGCAGGTTCTCCATAAGCTTAGCATTATTCTTCCTCTGTGACTGCCAAGAAAATTCTGGACAATTTGCACGAATGCTTCCCATGCTGCTGATTCAGTGGGTTTCAGTTTTCTTTTGAACTGTTCGTCAAGCATCAGTTCACGGATATCAGGAACAACAAAAACACTTTCTTTAATTTTGGCTTCAGTTTTCTTGACACCAAACTTATTTCTTAAACGCTGAAAAGCATCGCCGTTTCTGTCCATCGCCTTGACAAAATTTTCAAAGTAATGGTGAATCTAACGAACAAAATGTCCTGAAATGCAATGTTATGTTTAACAGTAAAACCGACTGCCTACTGCACCTGAGTTTTGTCATTATACTTTAGAGTCATATAAGACTTGGTAATCAGTAACAAATATTTTTTTCTGCTAATTAAAAATTCATAATTTTTAAATAAAATGAATAATGACAAGGTAAACAACTCACAGCTGTTATTAACGTGTGGCAAATTCTTTTATCTCAATGGCATCCCTAGTGAAATTACCGGTATTTATCAAAATGCTTATCCACCTTTACTGTCCAGTCACCCTAGTTGTCTAAGACCTGGAACATCATAACTAAAAAATGAGACGTGCTGGACAAAAATGGTTTTCAGATTTGGAGTCAGCAAGTGAAACCTGTTAAAGTACTCCTAGCAGCAAAATGCTTGTTGACTAGTGTAACCTGTTTAGGATTGATCATTCTTTGGTTTCAGAAGATGCTACAACTCCAGTGGTCTTGGAACTTAAGCAAGCAGTTTTGACTATGTATACATCAAACAAAAAATGGAGATTGGTGATGGAAAATGTTTACAAAACAGTGAAGAGTACAGAAAAGCAGTGAAGAATGTGTAAAATATGTAGTCTCTATAACACAATAGTCCTGGTGTTAACAGATACAGTCTAACAGTTGGGGCTCATATTGCCCTAGGATAAACTACAGTAATGTGAAAAAGTATACTGTGACTTGACCTGAATTGAGCAGTTCATGTTTGCAGACCTATCAATGTTTTAAAATTAAAGCAGTTCTGTAATGTAGAGCAGGATAAATTTCCTCTACAGCAATGAGAATGACTAATACTGAATTATAGGAGTGTTAGTGTGTGGCTTGTCATTACAGGTAAAGGTGCAGCAACTAGTTCATTGTAGGGGGCAATTACTTTGTCACAACAACAGTTACTGTTGGATAACTTTGTTAATTAAAAAAAGGAGTAAAAATGTGTTATGTCTGGTTTCCTTTATCAAATATTCAATTTTGGTTGAAGACCTGAAAGCATTCAGCATAAAAAGTTTACAATAATGTTGGAGGTTGGGATGGGAGCAAATGGTTTTTCAAGGCACTGGAGCTTCCTTGTTCAATTCTGGTTCCTGCCTTGTGTCCCCATGCTGTTTGGATATACTGTGACTTTCAGTGGCCTTTTAATGGAGTAACTAGAGTTAAAAGTAGAATGAATGTGCACTACTTCTTCATATAAAACTTTGCTGTGTGAACTTAGATGCTGAAGTGTAAAATACCAAAATTCAGAGGTGTGGAGAGATTGTGCTTATGTGGTTGCAATTTCATTATATTTAACGCTACTTCAGGTATCTCTTTAGTTTGACTTTAATTCAGATCTTTCCTTGAGCAAGTGTTATAGCTCCATAGGTGGCATTTCCATCTTATGTGATTGTGTTGCCTTAATACATACAGTGATTTCTTGTGGTTCACTGGTCAAATAGAAAAAAAAGTCGGGATTACTTATTTGACCCCATTGTTGTTTTTGTAACTTTTTCACTGTGACTCCGGTATTTATTTTTTAGCATGATGTGTTATTGTGGCGTGAGTGTGTGAAACTGTGCCTTGTGATGGAAAAGCACCCTGTCCAGGGCTGGTTGCTGCCTTGTACGCAACATTGTCAGGAAAGGAAATGGGAAATTTTGTGAACTATGCAAGTCAGTATATGGAAAAAATCAAATATTAATTGGTGGTAAAGCTGTTCTAACTCATATGTCTGTCCCCTGAACTGCGCATCTGTATATTAAAACCAAAAACCAAGCAAGGGACCCTTCAGCTGATACATATCATAGTCATGCATTAAATTCCCTTGAAAGCAATAATTTATATGAAAACGGCATTTGTTTTAATCAAGATTTTTTTGACAAGACCAATATGAGTTCCAATTGTAGAGTATGAGTCAATGAGTAAATTAAAGAAATAAAAATGTTACCTGCGAAGGTATTCTTGTGAAAGAGACTCTGCGTAATATGACTATTTTGTATGCACCAGCCTGCGATCATTTATTATTTTTACTATTTTTTTTAAGTCTCTTGTCCTCTGATTGGAGCATGCAAAGGTTAAGTAAGAGTGATCAGTTTGGAATCTGTGTGCACTCATTTGAAACAATGAGTTTATTATGAATGAGATTGGAAAGGGCTGCTGCTTGCCTGCAGATCAGCTGAGTATCTTGTGTTCTTTGTTTTCTGTATACACATACATGTGAATATTTCAGGGTATGTAGGAGTTTGAAGAAATTAACTCTAATCTTTTATGAATGCTTAAATGAGTGGTAATCTTTTTTACTTAATAGGTGCCACTTGCAAATAGGATTAAATAAGCAGTGAGCCTTTAACTGGTTAAGTAGGTTAGAAAATGGAAATGGATAGGTGGATGGATGTGCTTACAGCATTGTTTATGGACATCCTACACATTTGTAAACATTAGTGCAAAATATATATAATGTCAAAGATTAATACAATCCTGAAAACATGAAACAAAAAAGGGTATACAAGAAAATTTTCTAGTTTGATATTGGAATGTTATGTTACATCATTTAATTAAATTTTAAATTATTCAATCCATTTTCTAACCCATATAACCCTTACATGATTATAGGAACCTAAAACTGTATTATGTGCAAATAAGGAATCAAAACTTGGATAAGGTGGGAGTTCATCCCTGGACATATTCACTCAAGGTCATTAGAGTTATCTTTGTGACTATAATGACCATTTAAACCAATAGCATAACAGCACTTGAGAGTTTGAAGAAAACCAGTATTTGAAGACACTGATAGAGATATGGGGAGAACATTAAAACATCACACAGGCAGAGGTTTGGCGTCAGATAATACTGGGCCTTTGACCTTTGAGCCACCATAATATACACGTTTGTGGTTATTTCCTTAATTATTATAACATACTAGAGTTGTTGTCCCACTATACATACAGGGTGAACATATACATTTCAAGCAGATATGGCTGGGCTTGGCTTTGTTTTGTTGACAACCACATTGACATTTGTTGAAAATGCCCATGCAAATGTCAGCATTATATATAGAACTCTGAATTGGCAACAATTAAAGTGGGCAAATTTGTTAGAATATCTGTCACATCACTTATTGTATAAGGCATTGTGAACATAGCTCTGCTTGTATTTGAAAAATACATGATAACACAGGCATTAAAGTCTTTGTATATTATGGCCTAACACTAGATGATCTCAGGGTGATTTACAGTGGGTAATGTGGCCTAGCTATGAAGGCCCCAAACCACTATTCTTTTGACTGCTGCCCTGAAGTCTTCATCCTTGGCCTGTTTTAATTAGACTGGATTTAGGAACTGGGCCAGCTTTTCTTTGGGTGTAGACAAGTTATACTTTGAGGGTAGTGAATTGAGTAACTGCTGTTAGCACAGATATGGCCTCGGCTTGATTTAGTAAATGAAAAACTAGTACCAAAACTTGAGACAGTGTGTGACTGTTTTCTGAAACAAAGTCAAACAAGTACACTAATGTTGTTTTGACCTATGGCTTTGAAAGATGAAAAATATGGGAATTATTTGACACTTTGGCAGTTACATATAAATAATCAAGGCCTTGATAAGATTTGGTGGTGTTAGGCAGTAAGCTAGCTAAAGATTATAGTGGATGTGAAGCTCAGTAGCGCTTGAAAAATGTACAGATAGCAGATGTGTCAGGATAGCAATGATGCTATCCAAAATGACAGAAGAGAATGTTGCATGTGCAGTGGCTCACCTGTCTGCATGGAGTAACAGGGCCGTTCCTGATTGTGCTCGCTCTTCTTTCTCTCCCAAACACTCCCCAATCCCCCCACCCCCGTTTTTCTGTCTTACTGCAAGCTATGTCCTGGCGCTCAGAAATCAGCCAGACTATTAGCTTGTAATTAGAGCGCACGGCAGTGGCAGGCTGGAGCTGCAGAGTCGAAGGGCTGCCAGGGGATGGGGGACTGGTAATTAGGAAACCGCAGGAAGCATCGGAGCTGTGATTAGTAATGGCTCTTGAACCATTAATGTGGAAGGCAGAGCGGGTGTTAGAGAACAGACAGCTAGGGTAGGGAGGAGGAAATAAAAAAAATAAAAAAAAGACATGCCATTGCCACATCAGCTTACTTTTTTTCAAAGGTGCTGTATTTTGGAATTTTTTTAGCCTTTTTGTAATTGCAAGATATTCATACGTTGGCAGTGGGATTTCAGTCATTTCCTATTTCTGTATTAAGTATGTACTTGCTCTTGTTTAGAAAGAGGCCTGCATTAAAACTGTCACCCTTAAGATGCTTATAATGGTCTGTTGCCTGAATACCAAAACTTGCCTACATTAAGTGTTTCCTCTTAATTGGTGGTGAGCCATGATGCAGTTTGAGTAGTCTGTCAGTATTTGCTGTCACTCTGGGTTGCTTTTCATCTTGGTTCAAAGGAGAACTCACATTTTCCTAGATATAGCATGCAACCTTTTTATTGTGTAAGACTGATATTTTTGAGCTTCTAATTTCACTTAGACAAACAATCTTTGCCAATACTAGCAAGCTGCATGGGCCAATGTTCCAATTGCGTTAGAGATCAGCTCTTTCTAGATTTTAGAACTTCATCTGTCCTGGTTAGCCTGCTCATTTGGTAATCCTCCAGAAGTCAGGCCACAGGTACAGATTTAGTAATTAGCTGTTCAGGTGCCTTGTCTTGATAAGCCTCTAAAGACGTGCTGAGAAGCCTCTTTCCGAGCTGAGGAGCAGGTGCAGTCTTGCCGGCAGCTGGATCAGATCAGCAAGGCCCTGGAGGGAAAGAAGTCAGAGTCGACTCACAGGTTAACACTCTCAGCCCTGACCAGGGTCCTTGTTTTTTCAGTTTGATGCTCTCATCAGAACAGCTGGCAGAGGGCATGCCCTGCCCTAGAGTGAAACTGAGCTCCATCCCCTCCTGGGGTAAAAGCTGGCAGTAAGCTATTAAACGGAAGGCTGGGGTCAATTGGACAAAGGCCTGTATTGATAGCTTTGGCAGAGGTGCTGGCTACTGGCTATGATTAGGAAGACTTCATGTTTTGCCTCATCATTTTGAGAGGTTTTCTTTATGTACCCCTAACTGAAAAAGCTATGTGGGTGCTTGATTAAGAATGCATCTGTGTTGTTGTTTTCATGTATGATATTTTACCCACTTCACTATGGATGTCCTATCCATGTAAAATGTTTTTTGAGGAATTATATACATATAGGTTATAAATTCCACATTGCTTTTGTAACCCTGTGCCTATTCATTTGTTCACCTCGCTGGAAAAGGGTGTGTGGCACTCCCAATATGTATGCAAAAGGATGAAGGTCCAAGTCTTTAGATTTGTGGTGCTTCCTGTCTTGCTATATGGTTGCGAGACATGGACGTTATCCAGTGACCTGAGATGAAGACTGGACTCCTTCGGTACTGTGTCTCTTTGGAGAATCTTTGGGTACTATTGGTTTGACTTTGTGTGAGCCGCAAATGATGCACATTACCTGCATTGTGAGGGAGCATCGGTTGCACCACTACGGCCATGTGGCGCATTTCCCCGTGGATGATCTGGCTCGCAGGATCTTCATTGTTGAGAGCCAGAGAGGCTGAACCATGCCAAATAGGTGCTCATGTAACACCTGGCTGTGGCAGGTAGATGGTCATTTCCAGAGGGTGGGACTGGACCAGGTGCCTGCTTGGGGGGTTGCCAACCAGGATCCCAAGCTGTTTCGTTGTGTGGTGGATGTGGCAATGCGCTTGTACCAGTGTGTGCTCCTTGCTCCACAGCCTGAACCTGAACTGGGCAGTAATCATTTCTTCATTCTGATTACAGATTTCTATAGTTATTGCTTTGTTTTCATCCATTCCAAACCATTTGTAGTCATAGTGCAATTTTTTTTATTGAGGATGGTTCAGTTTTTACATTCCACATGCTCCATTTACAAAAATGGTGAACCTTGTTTTTACGTATTTATATATACTAGATATCTAATTGGAGGTTAACTAATTTGTTGGGATTCCTACCAGAAGTTGGAGATTTTGACTATAATTATATATATACCCCCATCCCCCCTCCCCTCCCCCCCCCCAATACTAAATGTGATGCTATATATTGCCTTTGATTCTTGTAAGTCTAAGCATTATCCTCTGATGAAGACCCCTGATAGGGGTTGAAATCTCAGGAATAAAACTATTTTATGATACGTGATTCGTTTTTTCTCCCTTTGTGGATCTCCAACTGCAAATTATCTATACTAATAAAAGGCAAAGCCCTCACTGACTGACTCACTCACTCACTGACTCACTCATCACTAATTCTCCAACTTCCCGTGTAGGTAGAAGGCTGAAATTTGGCAGGCTCATTCCTTACAGCTTACTTACAAAAGTTAGGCAGGTTTCATTTCGAAATTCAAAGCGTAATGGTCATAACTGGAACATATTTTTTGTCCATACACTGTAATGGAGGAGGCGGAGTCACGTATCGCGTCATCACGCCTCCTACGTAATCACGTGAACTAAAAACAAGGAAGAGATTTACAGCACGAGTCGCACGTGGGAACGAAGGTAAATGACGTTAATTTTTGACTGTCTTTTAATACTGTGTAAGCATACATATTAACACATGTGCAATTAAACGTGTGCATTTACGGGGTGATTTCTCAGGCTTAAAAGCTCACCTTTTATCAAACGCGGGAACAAAGGTAACTGACGTTGTTCACTGTCTTTTAATACTGTGTAACCATACATATTAACACATGTGCAATTAAACGTGTGCATTTACGGGGTGATTTCTCAGGCTTAAAAGCTCGCCTTTTACTAAAAAGGTAAATGCAAAACTATTTTCAATCAGTTTATTGAAACGCTCCCGTTAAGGATTGCAATAACATATTTGCGAGATAAAAGAACGAAGTAGGGGGAAATGGAGGAACAGCCGCAAACAGCGAAGAGCAAAAAATTAATTAAACAATTGAGAACGGAGCGAGTTAAGCATACAAGCATGTTCAGAAGGGAAACAAACCACGGTGTAAAACGTAAGTTTAAATAAAGTTTATAGAAACGCTCCCGCTGCGGATTGCAATAACATATTCGCGAGATAAAAGTTTAATGAGAAGACACGAGGTATAAACGAACCACACGCCGTGGCGCAACGTTAGGGGCAACAGTTTCAACCATTCTATGATCTGCTTCTCGCAACTGAAAGACGGCACATGGCGGATGTTAGCCGACTTGCTGACCGCAACGTTAGGGGCTTCAAGTATGGCGCTGACGCCATATCTCAGTGCCAACACTTTGCAGACTGTACTTAAAAGACACGCCCTCCTCACTGGACAGTTAAAAACACCAATCAAACTGACGATGACATCAAGTATTACCCAATCAAAAGTAGGAAAGGAGGCATCTTCATAAAATGCGTGTGGGATGATTTGCATGAGACGCTGCTTTAAAAAAAAAATGATTAAAAAAATACGGGATAAATCCCGTCCAGTATTGATTCAAAACGGGACGCGCAATTTCATTGTCAAACGCGGCACGATTCCGTATTTTAAAGGACGGGTGGCAACCCTACAGTGCCAGGTAACCACGCATACAATCAGATTGTGATTCAGACTAGGAATGCAATGAATGTAATTACCCCGATCTACATACAAGGCGAAAGTCTTGCAACATTCAAAGATGATGGTTTGGGATAATTAGTACTTATTAAGTACACCATGGAACATAAAAGAGCTTATGAAGCCTTGAACCGAAAAAAGCAACATCTCAGAGATCGTACAAATAAAAAAGGAGGTAATGTCGTTTTACTCGCTGTAGATTTTTGTGAAACATTACCAGTTATTCCACGAGGGAGACCAGCAGATGAACTCAACGCTTCTTTAAAATCCATGCTTCTCCCACGGTCGGTTATATGTCGCGTGTTCTCGGGTAGATACACCAAAAAATGTATACATTTAAGCATGTAATGGGCAAAGAAAAAATGACGTATACCCGAAGGCACTGCAGTAGTACTCAATGTAACTTTACTTCTTAAATGTTAATGTTTTACTGTTTAATAATTTATACGCTTCTTATATATTGTTCAAATTCTTTTATCAAAATACCAGTGACAGCGCAATGCACGATAACATGGAGTGAATACACCATACGCATCTGCCCACGGCCGCCCTGGTGTGCGCAGATAGGAGTTGATTCTAAAATAAAATAAACATAAAAAGAGTAATACAATCATCACCCATAAAGCGGATAGCAGACGTGACGTATTATATGTGTACCAGATTTCAAGTCAATAGGTGAAACAGTTTGCAAGCTACAGGTGATTTAAATATCCTGGACAGACCAACGAAAAGCCACGGTAGCAAATTATACAAGAAGATTTTACTGTTTAATTATTTATATTTATATGAAATGTGCTTCTTATATATTACTTCATATTCTCATATGATAATGATGTTAATGTTGTTTATATTGATTTCTATGTTATTGTAAGTGCATCTATGTGTGTATATGTATGTATGTGTGTATGTATGTATGTGTATATATATATATATATATATATATATAAAAAATATATATATAAAAAATATATGTGTATATGTATATATAATATATCTGTATATGTGTGTATATGTGTGTGTATATGTGTATATGTATATATATATGACAGCAACACTCATAACAATGACAACACAATTACATTGACAATCATGTTACGCTATTTTTAAAATGTTTCCTTTACTTTTTCATAACCTCTTTAACACACTTCTCCAACTTCCCGTGTAGGTGGAAGGCTGAAATTTGGCAGGCTCATTCCTTACAGCTTACTTACAAAAGTTAGGCAGTTTTCATTTCAAAATTATACGCGTAATGGTCATAACTGGAACCTCTTTTTTGTCCATATACTGTAATGGTAGGCAGCAAGATGGGCGTAGGAGACTGAGTTGCGTGTCGCGTCATCACGCCTCCCACGTAATCACGTGAACTGACTGTGAACTCAGTACGTAGAAAAGAAGGAGGAGCCCCAAAGAGCGCAGAAGAAAACATTCATTACACAATTGACAAGGCAGCGAAACAATAAGAAGCGAGTGAGTGACGCATACAAGCATCTTCGTAAGACACGAGGTATAAAAAAGCACGGTGTAAACCGTAAGTCTAAATTAACTTTATACAAACGCTCCCGCTGCCGTTTGCAATACCATATTCGCGAGATACAAGTTTAATGAGAAGACACCAGGTATAAAAAAGCACGGTGTAAACCGTAACCTTAACTTTATAGAAACGCTCCCGCTGCCGTTTGCAATGCCATATTCGCGAGATACAAGTTTAATGAGAACACACGAGGTATAAACGACAGTTTGCATCACTTTGTAACAGAGTTAAAATTGCTGTAGCGAGAAACTTTTAACTGCCGGGTCTTAGCTAACATTAAATAAACCCGTGGACATCGCAACATCACACAACAGAGTGGCTCACGTGAAGTGACTGAACGCAGCAGGAGTGATCACTTCCATAAATCAAACCTGTTCAAAAAACACATTACACAATTGATAAGGTAGGAAAAGAATATGAAACAAGGCACGGTATAAACCGTAACTTTAACTTTATAGAAACGCTGCCGTTTGCAATACCATATTCGCCCCTGCGAAGCGCGGTGATTTTGCTATATATATTAAACTATTTCAACCATTGTATGATCTGCTTCTCGCAACTGAAAGAGGGCACCGTGGCAGAAGTTAGCCGACTTGCTCACCAACCACAAGCGTTACCTGGTAGGTAACCACCCATACAATCAGATTGTGAATCAGACTACGAATGCCTGCAATGTAATTACCCCGATCTACATGCTGTCAAATGAACGAACCTCACGCCGTGGCACAACGTTAGGGGCTTCGCCTCTATGTCCGAGGATCGATTCCCGTAAGGGAGTGCAGTGACTGTGTACTCCTGATGAGCCCACAATTACGGCGAAACACGTGTCGCATACTATGCATCTTCAAAGCACGGTGTAAACAGTAAGTTTAAATTGAGTTTATAGAAACGTTCCCGCTGCCGTTTGCAATACCATATTAGATGACTTTGTAACAGAGTTAAAATTGCTGGAGCGATAAATTTTTAACTGCCGGGTCATGTCGCGTGTTCTTGGGTAGGTACACCAAAAAATGTATACATTTATGCATGTAATGGGCAAACAAAAAATGTACTATACCCGAAAGCACTACAGTAGTACTCAATGTATCTGTACTTCTTAAATGTTAATGTTTTACTGTTTAATAATTTATACGCTTCTTATATGTTATTCAGGTTCTTTTATCAAAATACCAGTAACAGCGCACTGCACGATAACGTGGAGTGAATACACTTGACATGACCATTCATAGTATTTATCCTCTTTCTCTGTACGTTTACCATTCGTTTGCTCAGACGTTGATGCGCTTGCTGCTTAATGAGCAGCTCTTGACCCTAGCGTCCCGCTGCTTCTCTTCTTTCGTCGGCAACTTTTCCCGTTAAAACTGATTTTTTTTAAAACTTAGTATGTTTTCTTTAATTTTTCAGTTAAGCTGGCACTTAAGTCTTCAATCTGCCTCAAGAATGATTAGCGAAGGTGGTAGACAATGAAAACGTCAGCCGTACGCATCCGCCACGCACGCACTGGTGCGCGCAGCTCTGACTTGATTCTACAATAAAATAAAATAAAGATAAAAAGAGTAATAACTTGCAGCACCGCTATTCAATTACACTTGCCTAACGCCTCAAATAAGGGGAAATACTGTGGGATCTGGGCATCCGTCAAAGCAGCAATCACAAGCCCGATTAGAAAGCGGGAAGCTGTGATTTGTCGTCTCCCTCCCATGTAACAATCACAGCCAATCATTGCAACGCACTATGTATGTATATGTATATATGTGTATGTGTGTGTATATGTATGTGTGTATATATATATATATATATATATATATATATATATATATATATATATATATATATATATATATATATGTGTTCATATGTGTGGGAAAGCGAATAGTAGACGTGACGTACTATCTGTGTACCAAATTTCAAGTCAATAGGTGAAACGGTTTGCGAGCTACAGCTGATTTAAAATCCTGGACAGACAAACGAATAGCCACGGTAGTGTTTTATAGAAGAACATTTTAATGTTTAATAATTTATATTTATATGCAATGTGCTTCTTATATATTACTTCATATTCTCAAATGATAATGATGTTAATGTTGTTTATATTGATTTCTATGTTATTGTAAGTGCTCTTTATTTGTGGAAAAATAAATTTGGCAATTAAACTTATTTTATACATACATTTTATTTTTTTCTCTTGCACTCAGTGAGCGAATCCAGTGGGTAATCAGCTATATATATATATATATATATATATATATATATATATATATATATATAAGATAGATAGATAGATAGATATGTATGTGTATATATATATAGATAGATAGATATATGTGTATGTATATGTATATATGTGTATATATATGTAGATAGATATGTATGTATATGTATATATGTGTATATATATGTAGATATACAAATAAGTATATGTATATATGTGTATATATATGTAGATATACAAATATGTATATATGTGTCTGTATGTGTATATATATGTTGATATATGTATATATATATGTGGATGTGTATATGTATATATATATATGTATATATGTTTATGTATATATATGTTTACATAACCTCTTTAACACACTACTTCTCCGCTGCGAAGCGCGGGTATTTTGCTAGTATATATATATATCTATATACAGTGCATCCGGAAAGTATTCACAGCACATCACTTTTTCCACATTTTGTTATGTTACAGCCTTATTCCAAAATGGATTAAATTAATTTTTTCCTCATTATTCTACACACAACACCCCATAATGACAGCGTGAAAAAAGTTTACTTGAGATTTTTGCAAATTTATTAAAAATAAAAAAAATTGAGAAAGCACATGTACATAAGTATTCACAGCCTTTGCCATGAAGCTCAAAATTGAGCTGAGGTGCATCCTGTTTCCCCTGATTATCCTTGAGATGTTTCTGCAGCTTAATTGGAGTCCACCTGTGGTAAACTCAGTTGACTGGGCATGATTTGGAAAGGCACACACCTGTCTATATAAGGTCCCACAGTTGATAGTTCATGTCAGAGCACAAACCAAGCATGAAGTCAAAGGAATTGTCTGTAGACCTCCAAGACAGGATTGTCTCAAGGCACAAATCTGGGGAAGGTTACAGAAAAATTTCTGCTGCTTTGCATGTCCCAATGAGCACAGTGGCCTCCATCATCCGTAAGTGGAAGAAGTTCGAAACCACCAGGACTCTTCCTAGAGCTGGCCGGCCATCTAAACTGAGCGATCGGTGGAGAAGGGCCTTAGTCAGGGAGGTGACCAAGAAGCCGATGGTCACTCTGTCAGAGCTCCAGAGGTCCTCTGTGGAGAGAGGAGAACCTTTCAGAAGGACAACCATCTCTGCAGCAATCCACCAATCAGGCCTGTATGGTAGAGTGGCCAGATGGAAGCCACTCCTTAGTAAAAGGCACATGGCAGCCCACCTGGGGTTTGCCAAAAGGCACCAGAAGGACTCTCCGACCATGAGAAAGAAAATTCTCTGGTCTGATGAGACAAATATTGAACTCTTTGGTGTGAATGCCAGGCGTCCCGTTTGGAGGAAACCAGGCATCATCACCAGGCCAATACCATCCCTACAGTGAAGCATGGTGGTGGCAGCATCATGCTGTGGGGATGTTTTTCAGTGGCAGAGACTGGGAGACTAGTCAGGATAAAGGGAAAGATGACTGCAGCAATGTACAGAGACATCCTGGATGAAAACCTGCTCCAGAGCGCTCTTGACCTCAGACTGGGGCGACGGTTCATCTTTCAGCAGGACAACGACTCTAAGCACACAGCCAAGATATCAAAGGAGTGGCTTCAGGACAACTCTGTGACTGTCCTTGAGTGGCCCAGCCAGAGCCCAGACTTGAATCTGATTGAACATCTCTGGAGAGATCTTAAAATGGCTGTGCACCGACGCTTCCCATCCAACCTAAAGGAGCTTGAGAGGTGTTGCAAAGAGGAATGGGCGAAACTGGCCAAGGATAGGTGTGCCAAGCTTGTGGCATCATATTCAAAAACACTTGAGGCTGTAATTGCTGCCAAAGGTGCATCAACAAAGTATTGAGTAAAGGCTGTGAATACTTATGTACATGTGATTTCTCAGTTTTTTTATTTTTAATAAATTTGCAAAAACCTCAAGTAAACTTTTTTCACGTTGTCATTATGGGGTGTTGTGTGCAGAATTCTGAGGAAAAAAATGAATTTAATCCATTTTGGAATAAGGCTGTAACATAACACAATGTGGAAAAAGTGATGCGCTGTGAATACTTTCCGGATGCACTATATATATATAATATATAAAATATAATTATGTTTGTTTAATAAAAAGTAACATCAACCCCCTACCACACCTCAAATATATCAACTTGGATAATTCAGAGCTACTGCTGTCATTAGCAAGGTTGTAGATGGGAGGAAGGTGAGGTCAGTCCTTTTCAGATCAGTCCTTTTCAGATTGTCTCACAGGTTTATATTTAAAGGCATTAACATTTGAATAGAGCAGGTCCAAAGAAGAAGGTAGAGCTTGTGTCCACAAGTGGAACATGCTGATTAATGTTTCCTTGTTTCAATTCATCACCATTCAGAATATTCATCATTAAGACATTGTTAACAGAGTGAATCGTTTCTGTTGCTGAGTCAGCCAGGATGATGTAATTTATTTCCTTGGACAGGAATGTGGACGAATTGAGTCCACATTTCAACTCCTGGATCACATAATTAGTTTTAGCTGTACAGTGCTTCTTTTTTCACAATTGCTCATTTCCATAAAAGGTCTACAGGACGGTAGTGAGACCGGCTATGTTATATGGGTTGGAGACGGTGGCACAGACTAGAAAGCAGGAGACGGAGCTGGAGGTAGCAGAGTTAAAGATGCTAAGATTTGCACTGGGTGTGACGAGGATGGACAGGATTAGAAATGAGTACATTAGAGGGTCAGCTCAAGTTGGATGGTTGGGAGACAAAGTCAGAGAGGCAAGATTGCGTTGGTTTGGACATGTGCAGAGGAGAGATGCTGAGTATATTGGGAGAAGGATGTTAAGGATAGAGCTGCCAGGTAAGAGGAAAAAGAGGAAAGTCTAAGAGAATGTTTATGAATGTGGTGAGCGAAGACATGCAGGTGATGGGTGTAACAGAACAAGACACCCCTCAACTCCTGCTTTTCAAGCCAGTTCTCCACAGTACCCAAAATGTCTGAAACTCCACATTAGATGTAACAGTTCATACAACTAGTATGAAAGCAATCAAACATTTTTTCGTTATAACGAGTCAGACCAGGTCTGAATTCTTTCCACCTTTGCCTCTTCCATCCATGGATATGAAAGCAATCAAACATTTTTCGTTATAACGAGTCAGACCAGGTCTGAATTCTTTCCACCTTTGCCTCTTCCATCCATGGACAAGCTTATAACTTTTATCCTCATTTGGATTTTCACCCTTTTCATCTTCAGATGAGTAGCTCCTCTGATAGGATGTGATGGAGCTCTTTAGATGACAGTGATCACAGTGCTACCAGGTTTTTTACTCACACCATGTGACATTTCTCAAGTTTGCATGTCAAAAGCCCTAACTGCTATGCTACACTACCATTAGAAAAAAAAAGCAAAATACAAAGCAATATGTGGACAATAATAGTCATCCATCCATCCATTTTCTAACCCGTATATCCAGCTCAGAGCCACAGGAAGCTATTGCCTTTCCTGGGAACACTGGGAATAAAGTGAGGATGTGGCCTCAGTTTACTGCAGTATGTATGTATGAATAAAATTTTTGTAAATTAGGTTTCTAAAGATCCTAATTGTAGTAACATAAGCATTTGGTATAATTGGTATTGGTATAAGATGACTAAAGCGGTAATGTTCTAGAGTACCTTTTCCTATGTGATGGGATGGAAAAGCCTATTGTCGAAACAGTTTGTTGAATTTCTGCTGTTTACCTTCGTGTCTCAAAATAAAGGACCTGCACATATTCATTTTGCATCTGCACACCTTAGATGGCTTCTATCCAGCATACTGATGATCAGCAACAGTTCAGGGTAGCAGCTCCTTTGAATGTTTGCTTCTGTGCTTACTATATAAGAATGTTCTGTGCTCTATGTAGTCATTCATATCCTCACATCATCATTGGAATTGTTGGTCTTTTATTGTGTACATTCAGAATAACAGAATGTGCAGAGCACTGCTTTCCAAGCACACAGATTAAGAAATACCTGCTTTAATTTTGATGTTTCTGCCATGAGACCATACAGAACGGATGATCCTTTCAAGTTGAATATTAGCCAAATGTCTAATCATCCATTGGTACAGAAAGTAAACCCACCCTTGGAACCTCATGATAACAGATAATCAAATGAATGGAACCTGTGAACTTTATTAAAAGACTGACACTAAATGTATCACGTGGGTGGCATTGATGGTGAGAGTATGGATTCTTTGATTAAACATCCCTGTTCTTAATTAACAGGAGAAGTATTACAGCCGCACCACAAAGTAACATTTCCTCTTAAAACACACCATTTGAGGTTGTAACACTTTGCAGATTTTCACAAAGCACATCTGTAAGAGATAGTCTGCCACATAAATGCCTGCAACAGGCTGATACACCAGACTGCAGGCTTTAGTATCCATATTTAAGTAGTTATCTTTACTTTGGCATAGCATTAGGGTGAGACAGTATCTAAATATTCTTTAAAAATAATTAGAAATAATCCAATGACCATCTATTTTATGTGTAAACTTTGCACATTCTATCTGTCTCCATAGGTTTTCATCCCTCAAATCCCAGAGACATGCAAGTTATATATTGACTGATGTCTTTAAATTGACCCTGTGCAATTGGGGTTGTGTATGTAAGCAGGTTGCACAATTGACTGGCACCCTGTTCAAAGCTGGCTGCTAGCTTGTGCCCAGTGCTGTTGGAATAGGTGCTCACCCACCTCCTGAATAAGCATTTAAGTTGTCTCAATTTGCTGGTAGTAGAATAAGACAAGTGTACAAATTTCGTGTTCCAGATAGTGGTAATTTCAATGCAGTTAGGCAGCAGAGAGATGAAGACTTAAGAGACTCAACATATTATGGCAGCCTGTGGTTCTTGTTTATTGTAACTGTTTTAATTATTGGAATTATTTGGGGACAGGTATTAGGAATTGTGAACAATACCATAAGTATGGCCACGCCATAACTCCTGGGCCATTGTTGTGCAGTTCATGTTTTATGATATTTTTCTGGTGACTGATGGTATTGTGCCATATCTTCTTTACATTGCTATTTTCCATTCTTATACAATAGTATGTAAAGTAGTTTATGATGGTACTTATGGTATTTGATTTTTGGTTAATTGCAAGCTGATACCTGTAAATATTACATACAAATAAACACAGTTGTTTTTTTTTCAACGTCAGAGATGCTTGGTTTTAGGCAAATTGGCAATTTAAAACTGTCTAGTAGCTATGAGCCCACCCAGTTCACTGTTGATTCCTGCCTTGCACCTGTTGCTGCCAAATAATCTCCTGCCCCTTAAACCCCTCATCCCTTTGTCCTGAACGGAACTATGTAGGGTGGAAAGGGATGAATGGACTAATCAGCTATGCAGGCATTCTCCATTTATGTGAGTTTTTCAACCACATCTCAAACAATTGTGATGGGTAATTGGTCATGTATCCCAGAATGGTATGTACTGTAGCTGCACTTACTTGAGATTTTGCAATTATCTTTGGATTTTAAAATTGAAATGAGCTTGGTTGGGATATCAGTAGCTCAGAGATAAATGCTACTGTCTCACAGCTAACGGGATCTTGATCCCACTGCTGACTCCACACAGTGTGTATTTTTATCCATGCTAATGTTAGCTTCTTAGAGTACTTCGTTTTGTGATGAAGTTGTCAGCTTTCAGGGTTGGTTTCTGCCTTGTACCCAGTTCTGCTAGAATAAATATTCTGGTCTCTGAGACCATAAAATAGAAAAACATACACATCTAGCATATTTGTCTTTGTAAAAATCTTTGTAGTGATGTGCAGCTTACCTGTTTCTAGACATTTTTAAAGCTCCTGGTAAAAAAAAAAAAAAAAAAAAAAAAAAAATGAAAGTTGGTGTTGAAAAAAAAAAATTATGAAGTCTATCAGTAGTTTTTTCATACTAGAACAACGTTTCTCAAACTTTTCTCCCCATATACCTGTAAGTGGCTTCATGGCTATCCCCCTGGCTTATACAGCATGGTTGTCAGAGTGAGTTTCACCATTGATGGCTCGAGCAAGATTGTGTGGAGTGGGGGTCCCCATTGATGATCCATCTTACTAACCGAAGGTTGTAAACCGGATATGGACGCAGGGCGCTGGGCACATCGAGGCGCACTGCCGCCCGCCACAGAGCAAAAAAAGAAACGAGAGGATTCAAAGGTTGTATTACAGTACGGACGGAATCCCCACAGGTCCATGCTGTGACAACGTGCTTGCGAAAGGAGTCACGGCTCAAACCAACTGTCACGCGCACTGCCGCACTGCAACGAGCCTGCCACCTGTAAACTAGACTTGCTCTAATCCACTGTGCCAGTAATGTAGATCACATAACGGTCATTCAGTTTGGCTCCCGCCCCAGAGTCCAGAGTCAAACGCAGCGGCGTCCCAAAACGCTGTGGCGCCCGCCCCAGAGTCAAACACAGCGACTTCCCAAACCGCGGCAGCTTCCCGGAGTCAGTAGGTGGCGCCCAAATAACACAACGTAATGTGCCGTGGCACCCGCCCCAGAGTCAAACGCAGCGGCTTCCCAGAGTCAGTACGTGGCACCCAAACGACACAACCTGTGAGCCACACTTGCTCTAATCCACTGTGCCAGTAATATAGATCACATAACGATCACAGACTCTAACCCAGCGGCTTCCCACACTCAGTGGTTGGCACACGAACACCACAACCTGTAAACTGAACTTGCTGTGCAAAACTCTGCCAACAGTCGGTGTCTGCAAAGGCATCGGAATCACGTCTCCACAAAACGAGACCACTTTACTACAGATATGCTTATGTAGTTAGATGACATGTCCCCAGACGCATCCACCCTCCATGATATGTCATCCATCCAGATATCGGACGGAACAGAAACTGATTGCCATTCTTGGATTTCCGATTCGCTAGCGAATCGCGGGCCTACTAGTTTGAGCACAAACCGCTGAAACACAATTTGTGACTCAACATGACTCACTTCTAATATAAGCCATAGCAACTCACAAGTTTGCTCCTTGAAAACACTGGTCTAGAAAACTTAATACTAAATTAGTTGTGAGTTACTTTCTTAAATAGGAGCATATAATTTAAGACTCTTATGGTGAATGCAGTAGTACTTCTTCTTGTTCATGTGTTCAGGTTTACAAGACAGGTTTTTACAAAATAGCTGTTTGTGTCCTTCCTCAGCAGTTGTCCAACTGAGGTGCATTACTTTAAAAACTTACCTTGCATATTCAAAGATAATGTGCATCCTCCCTACCACAGTATCTTTCAAACCATCAGCACCTAGGATTAAATTGCTTTCAAAGCATATGCAATGAGTATCTCAGCTTTGCTCTTTGACTATTTTCAGAAACTCTGAATCCTAAACAGACCTTTCTATAGTCACCCCGGACAGTGAACAATTCTAGCCATGGACCTATAGTATATGACGTGATGGTGTCCTGTGACTTCCTCTTAATTTGATATTCTCTGGGATACTGTTAATTATGGCCCAGGTCTTGGCCTAAATAACTTGCATGGACGTACCAGTTCTGTATGAAACTCACTTGTGTTGGCTTCTTCTTCCCAATTAAAAAATGTGTATACAGTAAATTCCCGGCTGCTCATCCATCACAGACTGCATGGAGGGGATTTTATTCCCAGTTGTTTGTATAATGAATTTACATGAGATGATAATATAGACAAGTATTCAGTCAGTTGCCACGGCAGTTAGGCACTAATACATATGTGCTTAAAGATGGAGGGTAATCTCCAAGTAGACAGAGTGGATGATCTTTGCCCTCTTCTGTTTCTCATCGATTGGTCTTGTGGACTGTCCCATATGATTAGATCTTTGCTTTAATTCTGTTGAAAGATTTATTTATTTAACTTAATTTTAGACATTGTATCATGCTTGTCATGTTTTTGCACATAAAACATTTCTTTTACAATCAAAATGTTAGAATTTTTCTAGTGCTGCTGTTTGTGAGACAGCTCTTTCCCCACTTATTTCAATTTGCACCCCATCCATCAATTTGATTACAAAAAAAGTTAAAACACAAGTGTACTTTGTTTGCAGATTGCTCCAAAGAATTGTATGTGATCTACTTTAATACAATTAAGAGAAATTTAAGCAGAAGCAGTTTTGATTGAGAATCTAATCCTCTTCTACCTCCTGCATCTCTTTATCAATGTATTGTGTAGTTCTGAAAATAAATATATGTATTTATGTATGTTATGTGCATGTGTGTTTGTATAGAATGTATGTAAATAGTGTTCTTTCAGGGTTAGTTCCTGCCTGGCACTTAGAGCTGCTGAGACTTTAAGGTCCAGTTCCCTGAGAACCTGAAATGGATTAAACTAGTTGTCCGGCAGTTCACTTTTTTAATTAATACACAATAACCTTTTTTTATGTTAATTCCTCTTTACAGCGGTGAGTTGGGTTATGTTTTGAGAAAAGGGTTATTAAGTTACCTGCAGCCCAGGGCATTAGTCAGATGGGCATAACAGCCATCTGTCTGGATGGTAAGATATTTAATGTAACAGAATGCTGGTTAGATGGGTCTTCAGGCGCTCAGGATAGCAAGAACTGTATTGAAGGGTTTGTTCAGCATATATACACATTACACATATGAAATGTACTTCTTTAGAGAAAGAAGCATCATAATAGGGCATAAATAAAAGTGCAATCTAATCTAATAATAGCATGCTGGGTAGCATGGATTAATTTCTGCTGAACTACAGCAGCTGTTTACTGTACATGTGTGTGATTACACATTTATGTTGGATTTGGTCACTAGCACTAAAACACATGTAACAAAGATGTTCTGTTTTGCTATCTAGTGTTGTTCGTATCCCTGAAGACATAGTTATTTTCAGTGGTGATTCTTGATTGAGCCAATCCACCACCTTCCCATACCGACTCTCGCACAAGGCCACTTTCCAGAGCTGATGCCTGGTGTTGTCTAGGGACATGCTCCAGCTCCCTGCAACCATGAAGTAAATTTAAAGAATCTGAGAGTTTTTTTTCCTTTCACATATTATATATACAAAGTAATACAAGCGTTACTTTGGTGTGATATATATACTGTATATATTTCATAGTAAGATGAAAAATCTCGGCTTAAACATGAGAATGCACCCCCTTTCACTATGTTTACTGTAAGAAGAACATGTATAAATGCATAATCTCAAAATAGTTGTTATCCACTCTGGTAAAATGCATTTAGGGAACCGTGGCAGTGTGCAGTTTTAAAATAGGGAAACCGTGCACGCGGACTCTGGTGGACGTAGGTGTACGTGGTAACAGAGAAGCTGAATAGGTTGGGTGAGCAGAGGAGACATGGTTTTGATGGAGGCACCACAGCTCGATGTTGGCTTTAAAGCAGAAGATCTTGACTGTGCTTTAGCCTTCTGATTTTTATCCTGGGTAGATTTATTTATTCTGGATTATTTTATTTAATTATTGGAATTATTTATTGACTTATTTTTTGAAGGAACATTGCACTTTATTTTTGTATAATTTATGAAATAATAAACTCACAACTCTTGCTATGTGTGTGCGTTCTCATTGCCCAGTCCATTCTCAGTGCATGACTGTTGATGACCCGGGTTCAAACAAGCATGCCAGCTGCCAGCCAACCCGGGCTTTACGTCCATACATGAAATGTAACTGTTAAAATTGCAGCTTATAGGTCATACAAATTCTAACAGATCTTAATTTAACAAAACAATTACAACCAGCTCAGGGTCATGCAGAGCCATACCCTACCCTGGAAGAATTGAATTCAACACTGCACTTACATTGCAGTCCATGGCCAGTCACACCAAGCCAGTTTTAGAGTCCGCAGCTAATCTAGCTAGCATGCATGCCTTTGTGATGAGAGAAATGACCATGCTGTACGTGATTTCAGGACTAGTACAGTTTACTGTCATGTGTCATTAACTAGTACAATGAAACTCTTTTCTGGTTTTCTCCTCAAAACAGTTGACAACAATACAATGCTAAATAAAGAAAACAAGTAAATAAGAGTATACATAGCACACAATATGTATATATCTATATCAAGGCTTGAAATTCACAGATGGTTTGCATGTATCCCGCACAACAATTACTAACCTAGTAGTTCCCGCAAATTCTAATTTTTAATGCATGAATTTCCCACACATATTTAGTAAGCACAAATCACAATTTTATAATTATGCCAAATTTGTTATTGAGGAATTGATTTATTTTTTTCATATACATAGGATGTCACTTACCTGTTGCCATTGCTCTTGCTTGACCTGATCGTGTAGCTGTGGAATACAGTAATCGGCTGTTCAGCGGAGTTTCACAAGAGTGCAGCAAGAATCGAGGGCACAGGGCTTGAGGTGCCATTTGTTTAAATTGTGCTTTGTGAGATGCTTAACTAAACTTTGTTAAATTGAAGGCTAAAAACAGGTTTACCGGTGAAGTATATTTTTGTGAAACAGTAATGCAGAAATTCAGATGACTGACTTGGATTGTTTAGTGAATTGCTATTGTGCAAGTAATGAGTGGTGCCTGGGTTCTTAATCACTTCTTACCATTGCTGTACATACATTGTCATCTGTGGGACCTTACATAGGCAGGGGTGTGGCTTTCTTAATCACATTCAGTCAGCTGAATTGACCACAGGTGAACTTCAAACAAGTCGTAGAAACAATTGCTTGGCGGGATCAAAAATTGGTTATTAAGTTGGACTGGACCCAATACTAAGACTTGTCAGATTTATGTCTTCTATCCTTGCACCAAAATGGTGGACTAAATTTGTCATAGTATTTCAGCAAATACTGGTACTGTAATTTTCTTATTCTTAATTCAACAGAGTATTTGTAATTAATGTACCATAGTCAGCTTGATTTATTGTTTTTAAATTATGGCAATATTAGTTTCTCCTAAAACAGGTTTTACCATAGTTTTCATAAAAATATGCTACATTTTTGAGTTATGGTAATGTATCAACGGTTTAAATGGCAAAATAAAAAGGCTTGAAAAATCTGTTATTTGTAAATACATCACTTGCACCTTACATACTGTTACAATTTTCCCTGAATTGTTTTTGCAAACCTGATTCCAGAGACTCCAGAACCCAGCCTCTGGGTTAAAGATGAGTAGATCAACTGCATGACACCATGTGTTGAATACTCCTCAAGTAAGGTTCCTGTGAACCCTCGCCTGTAATAATTCAGTTTTGGTCTCCATAATACACAAAACATATATTCGCACTTGTGAAACCTGAGTAAAGGTGTGCTGAAGAACAATTTTTTGTGCATTGTTGTTTCAAAGTTCTTAATCATGTTCTGTTGGTGATATAATGCCTAAAATGGTTTGCAAAATTTAAGAAAACGTGCTGACCCCTAAAACTGTTTTAGTTGCCTTGTGTGCTTATGTTGTGGTATGGAGCCACAAATCAAAACATATACAGTAACTACATTTGAATCCTTTGATAAAATTGTATTGGTACAATACAATACTGGTAGGGTCTTGCCAGGCTTATTTGTATTATTCCGCACTTAAATCTCTTCATGTCACCTCTTTCATTATTTAGTCAAGCCTTTCTGTCTTGACTTCTTTGGGAATATCATGGAAATGCATGTAGGCAAGTAGTTGGTACTTCTACCTGTCCATGTGGCATAATTCTAAAGACTGTCCATACTACGCTTTATAAAAGTTGTGTGGAGAAGACAAAACTGTCCAAAATAAAATGATGGATTAAGTTATCTAAATCCTGAACATATACCTGTTCTCTGTTTATACCCACAGAAATTTATTTTGAAGGGGCTGGGCATTCCACAAGGGTATCTGTTTTCCATAGATTTAAAAGGCTTTCCAGAACATTTTTCTTTTTGTAGCCTAATTTTTATTTAACAAAAGTGTCATCTCTTAGAGCTTGGCTCCAGGTTCATCTCCAGACTGTTTGTTGTGTACTTCTAAATTCCATTCTCATTTTTGATTCCTTCTTGTCAGTAAGTGGCATCTGTAAATTTTGAGTGTAGGTGTGTGTACCTTTTTGGCCCATAAATGACCCACCCAGAAGAGTATTTGCAAATTAGTTTTGTTAAGGCAGATCTTGGATTGGCAGTGACCTCTGAGGAGATAACATAATTGTGTGAAATAAAGGAGACATACACATGTTCTGTTAAATTAAAAATGAATGGAACCTTTTTTTTATACTTTAAACGTTATGCATCTCAAAAGTTGAATTAAGTGAGTTCAATAAATGGATCAATTGTAGATAATATAGATAGCATCCTTTGTTTTAATTAACCCTTGAAAGTTTGACAGTAGTCAGAAGACAATGCACCATGATGCATTCTAATGAAACCATTTCATACAAGTCAAAAGTCCAAATGCTGATTCTTGTAACACTGAGACCTCCTGGATGGCGTTTAAGAGCCAGGAATCTTGCATGCTTTACGGCTTGCTTACTGTTGTAAAACATCTAACTCACTTAACACTACCTCACCATTGCTCCACTTAAAGTTCTTTGCATATCTCCATAGCCAGTAATCTGATACTACAGATCCACCACCTTAGGAACAAGTTTGAGCTCTATTTACAGTAAGGATGTCTGACTAATTTTAGATGTGTAGTTGTGGGTGTATTGCATGAAATTATTATAGTAATTCACCTTCCTGGTAGTACGACTGCATCAGTAAAGAAAATAAATAATTATCTTGAGTGTGATAGTCACTTCTTCTTTCTTTATATGTGTTTGAAATATGAAGGGATGGCATTTGGGTTTGAAGCCGTTACAAAGTCAAATATTTTACCTAATGCTATATGCATTACTTGGATTATTAGGAATCTGCCAGAGGAGGAACGAGGCAAAGGCATTTAAAAGAGAATTGAGGAATCATTTTCCTGTCGTAGAGAGATAAGGGATTTTATGTTGCAGGAATTCTCAAGTAAGACAAGAAAAAAAAAAAAGACTGAGGTTATTGCTTAACAGGCCTAGTACAGTAAAACTTGTTCTTTCTGTGCTTCCTTGGGTGAAACTAGTCACTTACAATTGCTGATTTCTCCCTTTAGTCTTATTCTGAGGTTTGTAGGTTTGGCACATTTTCTTATGTGAAGTGGTTCTTTTGCTTTGGTGTGATATGAGGACCAGTTCTGTAGAACAGTACAGTCCCAACTGGTTGGACTATTGTTCTCTCTGTGGCTGACAATAAAAATGTCACCAGTGTGACTGGAAATAATTCAGCTCCACACATATTCAGATATACTCCAGCTCCCCTAGACCCTGACCAAGTATCTTATAACAATACAATTTCCCATCCACATATGTAATTTTTAAGTGTTTCATTTAGTTAGGCTGTTCTGTACATTTCTCACATATATACACCTATAAATTTGTTTCTGTTCCCCCCCACCAGTATCTCCAGAGACATGCGGGTTTGGATTGTTGGCACTTTCAGATTGGCCCTGGGTGAGTGCCAGTGTGGGTGTGTGCCTTGTGATGCACTGGTGCTCCATCAAGGTTGGTTAACTTTCGTAGTCTAAACTGGATTAGCAGGTTCTGAAAATGGATTGATGGGTGGATATTACAATTGAAGTGGATTAAAGTTGTTCATTTTGAGGATTTCTGTGGGGAACAGATACACGTGAGAGATGCATCATACAACAGCCGGACCTCCATTTCAGACTTGTATGACTTGCTCAGTTTTTGTTAGTGGTATAAAGACAGATTTTCAGTCTTTTCTACTCCTATTTTTAGTCTCTTTCATTATCTTTAAATTTACTTTTTAGTAGATATGGTATATGAAAGACATCAAGCAGTGTCAGTATTGAGCATTTTGGAACTAAGTTATATTCTTCATGTAATGAGAAGTCAAGGAAAGTGGCACCTTTTACAGCTATCTAAAAAGAGTACAATATGCAAGCTTTCGAGGTAACTCAGGCTCCTTCTTCCAGATAATGGTGTTTGCCCCATCATACTCTCCTTCAAGGTGAATCTTGCATTATTTTAAAATTGAGATTTCCAGCATTTACATGGAAAATGAAGCTGTGCTGAGTTTACCACTCAAAAAGCATGATCGTAGGTTTCTTAAGCTTTCCAACACTAACTAAGTGCTTTATTTTAGATTGTTTCAATATTTATTTGCTTTCATAAATGTGTATTTACAGTTTAAATTGTATTGGGAATGTACATTTTGGTTGTCAGAACATGGCTTGATATTTCTATTCTGCCATTTGAGCATGCAAGGCTTTCAGTGATTTCTGGCGTGAGTGTAATTTCTTCTTGATCAGTGGACTAAATCAGGATTGCCGTTTTTTGTTTTAATTGTAAGCTGTAGACTTCTAATTTACAGTGAAATCAAAAATCCCCAACCTTTGCTACCTCTTGAAAATTTTAAGCCCGCAACTTCAGTCTGCAGCGTGAAGCGATTATCGGGAGGTTTTTATGATCAGATTGGCAGGAAAAGACAAATGATAAAAGAGGCTTAATCATGAGACACTAGTTCAAGATGGATGTTTGATATCAGTATAAGAGGAGGAGGTCTCTGATTTTAAACTGTTGTGTTAATGTGTTTTTATAGCTTTCAGGGCTTATATCTGCCAAGAGACTGAGGCCTTTAAGATAAAGAAAATTCAATTTAACACAGAATCTATAAAAGGAAAGCACTGTCTAATATTTTACTCAAGTATTTGGCAAATTGTGTTTTATTTTGTTAGGAGCTGGGAGAAAATACTTTTATTATTGAATTTTATTGATGCAAGATTGCACTTTATGTGCTGTTGTGATCTTGCAGTACTTTACCTATTGGTTACGTGGTCTTCTGTTTGGATTTTGCTTATTCTGCTGGTGTTCATATGATTTTTTATAGGTACTGCAGTTCCTTTCTAGAATTTAAGTTATACTATTAGATTGAACAGTGACACTAAAACCAATGTCACATTACGAAACTTATAGTTATGGGTGATGTCAGATTTTTTGACTGCAGGTGCTGATCAGTTAAATGGCTGAAAATTGCTGCCTATGTCTCATTTGCCAGCTGGGTGACGATCATTCATTGCAGCTGTGCTCAACCCTTTTTGTGACAGCCAATAGCATGATGACTGATGGACCCTGTGCTGTACAAAGGGCTCTCAGCCAAGGCAAGCTCAGCTGTAATCTCTGCCCTTTTTATCTTTTCCCATACTGTTGTGATGTGTAAAACATGAGACATCAGACAGACAAGCTTCTACTCTCTGTATGTGAAGTCCTAAACATCCATGTTCCTTATTGCTTGTCCATTTTTATGCAGTGTACTTCTGGATAAGCTTTCTTTGGTTGTCAATTTGCATGCACGCAGAGCCTGCCCCTATCATTGAAAACAATCAATGAAACTTGTCTGATCTTATCAGAGAGGGTCACCAACCAGTTGGAATGACATTTGGCAAGTGAATTGGCAGGATCAAACCACTAACTGCCTCCGCCTCACTAAGAATGTGTAAATGAAGGCTACAACTGAAAATTGCCAAAAAATGTTGCATATTGTGACATGGTGTTAAATTGACCCAGTAAGGATGGGTATGTGTTCATTGTGACCTCTGCCTTACAGCCCTGACTTTCTCTGCAAAATTTATCAGAGTTAGAAGTGGTGTGAGGGTAGATGGATTATAAATAAAACAATGTCTATAAAAACACCAAAACATATACATTTTTAACATGGCATCCTCCATAGTGGGTGCTGTTGTTTACAGATATAGCAGAGTAAGTTTTTACCAGGTTTAATTAAATAATTGGAGCATGTTAGGTGCCTTCAGCAAGCTAAGAACCACACTGGGAACAAGAGGCTCAGATTCAATGTGCCAACTTGACAGTTTCCGTTCCAAATTCTTAGCCTTTCATCCTAAAGTAGGAACCAACATCATTATATTAGAGTTGGCCACTCTGGGTCAGCTTCCAGATAATATTGAAAGGAAGAATGGGCAGCCCAAAAATGATGATTATGTTTTGTATTATTTTTTTTATCACCTGTGTTTCCCTCTTTCTCAACAATTCTTTTTTTTAAGAGGTGCATTATTGGCACACAAAATAAATAAGGCATACAGTGAAATGCTGCTACAAACTGGGCCAGAAAAGGAAACAAAAAAAAGTGTGCCCTTTATGATGCTAAGAGACCCTTGGCTCATCCTAAATGAGGGTTGCCCTTTGTTGCCTAGGCAGAAGTTCCACTATAGTGTCTCTAATATCCGATAAGAATCATGTTTTCGTTTTGGAGTTTTCAAAGCTGAAACAGAAAAAAAAAAATGAGGCAAAAAAAGAACAGAGCAAAACAAGTTATCGACTGGGCAGATTGCCTGAAGCAAGTGAGAGGCAGCGCTTTGCTCTTAATGTAATAGTCCATTGAATTTTTCTTTAAACTGTTGGATCCTTGTTTATTTATTTATTTATTTGTTGAATGCATTCCTGGAAATAAGGTAAAGATGAGCTTTTCTGCTTCTTCTTCTTAAATAAGCTGATAGTTGATGGTTTTAAGCTTTTGGCACCAGTTTTGCCTTTCCAATTAACTGGATTTTTTATATATGTAATTTAGGTGAAACTGGTTGTGTTTTTTTTTTCTTTTTTTTTTTCTCCCTTGTGTCATTGTAAAAGCCGAGGATGCCAGGGTCAAGTGTCATGATCAGTGCTGTTCCAGGCACACTGAAAAAGAGCCACCCTCTCGCCTGACAGCATGCCTGCGTTATCTAAGAGCGTCGAGGAAACATAGGTTGTTCTGTGGCTGGGGGAGAGGCTGATGGTGTCATGTGACACAGCAGCAGCTGCTAGGCCGAGAATGTGTCTGTTTTCAGTAGGCGAGCTAGTGAAGAGAAAAGAAAGAGATAGCTGGCGAGTGTGGTGTGAGTGTTGCTTTGTTAGATAAGCCCAGAAACAGCCTTTGTGAAGTGGAGGGGTGGTATGGGGGTGGGTTGAGATTAAGGAAAATAAGGTGCTCCCTTAACCCCTCTCCACTTATTAGGATGACAGAATGCCCAAGGATATTCATCAGAGGCAGGTCTTGCCCTTTGTTTGGCAGTAAGCGACACTGAACTTCCTCCATTTTTTAAAATTTTTCTTATGAAATTTGATGTGTACATGGTGTAAGACTCTAAAGTAACATGTTGGCTGAGGGATGTACGGCCATTTGTAGTGATGATGGAGGGGGGCATACAGGTGTAGTATTTTTAAAGGTTTTTTTTGTTTGTTTTCTACGAGATTTCCTGTAGGTAGAAGACCCCACCTCTTTTAGTTCAAAATGAAACTAAATAAACTGAAGCTGAGTTAGTAATGTATATTGAGTTGGATGTGCTATTGCAAATGTTTTGGTTCTTTCTTTATGTTGGTTGTAATTAATTTTGTCTAGCATATGTCATGCTATAGTGGTGCTCCAGCAGTCAAGTATTTATTTAGTAGATGTTTTTACTGGTCACATTCAATCATAATCATTATTGAATTGCTTTAACCAGACTGTTAGCCAACAGTTACTTGACACCTGTAAATTAATTCTTCTAATAAATTGCATTTGTGTGGACCATATAAGTAAAAAAAAAAGTCTAGAAAAACCACAACATTTGTCTCTGAAGGCACAAAATAGTATGAGCTTTGAGGCCAACTGAAACCATTTCATTCACTCCTGGTTGTCAGAAACGGTTTGTTTAAAGTTAAGTGTTTTAAACCCTCTCCAAAAACAGTACACAACTATACCGTTTTCTAGAAAGCTAACTATTTTCAAGATGCTTTTATTATATTAAAATGTTCAGGTAGATTCATTGCATGTTGCCAGCATTGAACCCAAGGTAGGAATCTGCACTGGATGGGATGCCAGCCAATCACAGGACATTTCCATTCCACAGGCAACTAGTTAATCTAAAATAACAGGTCTTTGAAATGTGGGAAGAATCTGCAGTGCCTTAGAAAAAGTCCATGCAATCACAGGGGGAATGTACTAACAGACAACACTCATTTCCTTGGAGCTAGGCTTTGTTAGCATGCTGCAGTCATAATACAAAAAGGGCTTTCTGAGGAGCTAATTTAAAATGAGGTGACCATTAAACAAGGGACAAAAATCAGAATCCAGGTTAACCTCTTCAATGGCCGCTGATAAACAGGTACTTTAAAGGTTATATGTTGGCTTTTGGTTCTGTCAGTTCTCCATTTATCTTGTTTAATTGATTTTTGCCTCAAAATTGTTTACAAACCACAAAATGTTTCCATGGGCAAGAAGCTATGGAATAAGTAATTAAAGATGGGTGGAGTTTCCTTAAGGCAAACAACAGACAGAAATATGTCATGGCTTATTTTTTCATTCAAACTAGACGCCTTCATTCAGTACTTTTAGATATATATGAAATGGGCATAGAAGTAAATTGTTCATTATCATTTTTGAAGTGACTTTGCCTCTTTTAATTCACCTTTAAAATGATGGAACTCTCTCTTTCTTATCAGTTGTCAATTACATTATAAATATATTTAACCATTTTTCCTTTTCTTTTTAAAGAATGACCAGCATGATAACAGGCCTTATCTGTATATTAGAATAGATCTACTGATAAATGATGGGCATTCTATTTATTTTTTATCTCCTTTCTTTTCCAGGCATGAGCCATGAGCCAAAGTCACCTTCGTTAGGAATGATCTCCGCCACAACTCGGACCACAGCCACAGTCAGTCCTCTCACCCCTTCCCCTATTGTGCCCAATGGAAGCCCTGTCACAAACAGCACCTTGTCTGTCCAGTCTGCACACTCCTCCAGTTTTGCGGCTGCACTGCGAAAACTTGCCAAACAAGCCGAAGAGCCAAGAGGTGAGATCCAATTGAGGATTAATTGCTGAAGAAGTTGATTTTTCAATGGTCATTTTAGATGCTTCTGTTCAGCCCACAATTTGTGTAGGTTTCATTCAGGCTTGAACCTCTCAAACCTCAGGGTTTTGGCAGCTGCACACTTTTTGTAAATGCGGAACTCTCTGTCATGTCCTGCAGGCATTTTCAAGTGTATTGTTTGTGGATAACCTGGCAGCTGTTCGTGCCCATGACTTATGAGCCAGCAATTCTCAGTGTATTAGCCAGTGATGGAAGGATTGCAGCTACAAATTTACCAATTCTCATTCAGAGTGGCTTCAGAGCTGGGGCTGACACTTCCATGTGTATGGGTCCTATTAAATGCCACCCCATACTTTGTTCCTTAATTTTAACTTGTTCCTTTGCATTGCAAAAGTTTTGAATATAACACTTCAGGTGAGCATATTCCTTCAGCTCTCATTGTCTTTCCTTTATTCAACTTTTGGGTAAGGTGACCTGATAAAATGTGAGGCAACATTTTAAAAAGAATTTTTTTCATAGGAAGCCCCCATTTTTCAGTTATTGAGGTAGTATATAATTTAGCTCTGCATAATACATGTATGTGTGTTTAATTCAGTTCTTTCTATTACTGTACATAACTTGAGTCATCCAGAATGAAGAACTCTAAATTGGCATTTATGTGTAAAATGAAATTCAAAAAGTATACTCATTCAGGTCTTGGATGTCACCATTTTGTCCTGATACGGCATTATTGATTCCAAATATGTGGTAAGCTGTTTATTTATTTAGCTTATTTATTGAAAAATTGTACTGTCCAAAAAGCTCTATAGTACCCAATGCACTATGGTATTACAAACTGGCCAAAACTAAATCCGAGATATAGAAGTTGTCAGGTTGCTGAATATCATTTGTTTAGAATGAGGCATTCTCTAAGCAATAGGAATGGATGTTGAGATGTGACACTATCATTAGATATTGCATTAAATGCTGTAGCCTTGCATTTACAAGCAGGTTTACAAACAATTAGAGGTTATTCAGTCTATCTAGAGTGCTTGATTACCAGAAATCTAAGTTTATCAGTAGGTTATTGAAGGGCATCAGAATATCTGCTTCAGCGATAAATATTAACATTATTTGTGTAAAAAAGGCGTTTTCTTTCTCTTATGTTTTAATTACGTTTACCTTTTTATCTAAGGCTTGGAGAGCTGTGAAACTTTTGGATCAAATCTTTTCAGAAACTTTACTGCATCACACAATTGTAGGTAATATGTTTGGTTATGTCGGCTCAGAAGTACTGGACCAACAGAAAGAAAGTACCATGGCTTGATTGATAATATACTCTTTGTGTCTGTGTTTTTAAATTGAAGTTTTCCACTGAAAGAATGTAAACTCTCAATACTTTGACTTCTTAGTTGCTTCCAGTAATAGATTTGTTTTAGGAATGCCTTATATGTTGAGAAACATGCAATTGATGAGAAGTGTCAAGGATTCGGTTCATTTTTGGTGTTTAATTTGATTTTGTTTTCCTTATTGACAATGTGATGGAAGTAATCTGAATAACAGTATAATATGGTTTTGCTTTGACATCTATATAGTGATGAATTTAAAGGTTTATTCTTAGTTCCAGTATAGCCTGCCATACTTTTAAAACAAAAAAGGTGAAACTGCCTTCATTCATCTAAGTAATGTTGCATGTGCCAAATTTTACCTAGCTTGTCTTTTTTGTGCAAAGAGCAGAAATCAACCTGTGTTATTTTTTTTCCTCCTCTTTTGTACAGTGAAGCTTCTAAAGCCTATTCATGGAGTCAGGCTGCAGTGAATTGATTTAAATAGTATTTGCATATCAGAAAATGACACCAGTTTGCAGAAATTCAGATGGCTTGCATATTATTTAGAGTCCATCTGCCTGTGCAATTGTGCTCCAGTAGTTGCCAGTGAAGCTTAAGAAAAGGGGGAAGAGGGCGGGGGTGTATGTGTGTTGGTAGGGGGGGCGGTTGGATGATATGAGGGTGAGCACAAATAAATGAGAATGAAAAAGCTTACAAGATGAGCTTCAATGTGGTACCCCCAGGCAACGTACTGTAAAACCAGGGCTCTGGCCCTCCCTTCATAATGTGCTTGACATATTGCACAAGTTTCTGGGGCAATTCCCAAAGCCTTTAGTTGCTACTAACTGTTGTAAATGAACTTTTAAAAAATGTATGTATGCCTCTTGATTTTTCACCCGAGAGAATGGTGTACTCGTAGAAAAATATCAAAAGCAAAAAAAAGGGTTCAGTTCTATGGGGGTGGGGAGGTGGCAGTGCTGAAAAAGGCACTTTTTGATATAAATGCGCAAATGGTTTAGTTTCTCACCTGTGCCTGCACAGCGGCGCTTGTCTTTTTAATTATTCAGTGTGTTCCACTCCCTTCCTACCTGGAGGCAACTAGAGAGCAGTAGACACTTTTTGCACTTCCTATACACCAGCTCTTTTGTTAGGCATTGGCATGTTCTGTGGAATCTTGGGAGGTAAAAAAAAAAAAAAATTACCAGGACTTGGCCAGGGGTGGAATGGGGGGTGGGTTTGTAATTCCGTCCTGTTCATCTGATGCCTGCTGACAGTTCCCAAGCAGCTGTGCTTTGTTGATGAATCAGAACCTCCCTTTGTGTGTATGGTTTTTTTTTTTCTGTTAAATAGTAAGTGTAATTTATCTTTTAATGTGGGAGCTTCTGATTTTTCTTCTGCCAGTAGTTCCAAAATTCTTCTGTTTTTATATATTTCATGCTGAGCTATTATAAGCATCAAGTAATAAAGGGGTGAGAGGGCAAGGGGCTGAGCCAGAAACAGGGTGAAAGGAAGGTCACCAGCCGAGTGTCGCGGTGATGCCCTGAAGACGCCATTTGTGAATGTGGTTGCTGAGGACAGCTCATAATGGGGGGTGAACACAAATTGTTATCAAATAAAAAGGGGCAGCTCTGGAAAACTAAGCCAAGAGGGAAAAGAGATTTTTTTTTGCATTAGGAAGTTTTAGAAATAATGTATTAAAACAAGGAAAATGGGAACTTGTATTTGTACATTCTTGAATACGTTTTCCCGTTTATAATCTTGCAGTATTATAAGGGAAAATGGGTATCTAGAATATCTGAAAAAATAAATTACATAGGGAAAAAAAGTTATGTGATTAAAAAATAAGGTTCTCAAAGCACTCAAATCTGATGGTTGGATGATGATGATGGTTTTGTGGAAGAAAGATTATCATTTTTCTTAATTACATTTTAATTCCTACATTCCCATGAAGAGACTTGAGTGAATAGCAATCCTTTCAGAAAGCAAATGAAGTGAGTGTAGAGAAGATATTAAAAAAGTAGAAAAGAACTTTAATAAAATCAGTTATTTCATTTCAGTAAACCTTATTCAGTCGTCCATGTCAAATCAACCGATTTTCCAGAAATCCATGCACTTTGGTCTCAAAAACGTCTGGGGGAAAAAAATACCAGGTACACCCATGTTATCCAGGAGACACCTTGTAAAATTATTATGATGTAAGTCAGTACTTTCCAAGATACAGCCAATTTTGTGAGTGGAGAAGGGTGTCAAATTTGACACAGCTTTATTTTTTCTTACATAGCTCAAGAACTAAACCACTTGGCAGGCTCAAATTTTGTATACTTGTACTTTTATAGGCATAGTACGTAACCTCAAAATGTTTGGTCCAGATTGCACCACTTGATAAAAGCAGAAATTTAGAAATGGAAAAAAATATTTTGCGTCTTTGGCTTTGCTATGTTTTGGCTTTTAGAAAGCACACTTTTAATTGACACAGCCTGCTGAAAAATTTTTCATGTTTAAATACCAACACAGGGCTTTTCAAAAAGTAATAAACAAACAAGAAACTGCATTAGGGAGTGACCAGCAGACCTCTGAAATGTGAAAAATCATTTGGGTCTAATTTTCAGACCATTTATTGTACTGTAGCAATGTTCAGACATTTTTATAATTATTTTTCCTGTATCCTACATGGTCCCTTCTTTCTCAAAAAACAAGTCTTACTTTTCTTATGTGAATCTTTCATTTTTATTTTCCATTCTAAACATGGGTTAAATTCACCATTTGTCAGTAATGATAATCATCAAGTTCTTCATCACTATCTTGGGTATAGGATTAAGGGAAAAAAACAAACCACCAAGGGCACATTAAGCACAACACATGACCAACAGCTGCTTGATTTATCATTAAATACAACAGTAGTTATAATGAATTGTTAACATCTTGGTATTGCAGCAGCAGGAATGTGACCCATTTAATTTCTGTTTCAATCGAAGTGAAGAGTATATGGCAGCTTTGTCTTTGTGATCAAAATGGTGCTGCCTCCCACTGGTGCACTAAGCAGTGCAATGACACACTATAATGGCAGCTGAAGAATATCGCCTCTAGGTGGCCAATGGAAAGACTGCCAGACAGTTTGGATGCATGAAACACATCAGGATGTCTGATTCCGCTTCACCTTTGTCATGAATCACACCAATCCAACATTTTTCATCATACATGCACCCAACGTAGCATCCAATAGGACACTGGTCTAATGTGAGGGACGCATTTGATCCATCTGGAATGTGATCATGAGAGGGCAAGATCTCAGCTGCTGCTTCAGTGGTGAATATTCAGACAGTCACTTGCCTTCACCAGTCACCTGGCTGACTTTGAGTTTGCCATCCTGTGTAGGAATGTAACAGTGGTATTCTCGAGTACCAGTTACTGTTTTGGCCATAATCACATTCTCTCTTTTCATGAAGCAACATGAGATAGGACATTGTCATTTGATATGAAAAAAGTTTGACATTTTTGATAACTTACTGATTGAAAACTCAGATTACAATTATTGACACATGGCACATTCAGCTTATGTTTAGGATGAAAAATAAACATGAAAACTTTGCAGAAGAAAAGTAAGATGTGTGTTTTAAGAAAGAAGGGACAGTGTAGAATAAAGCAAAATATTTTAAAAATTAACTTCGCATTTCCACATGCCTTTAACATGCCCTGAAAATGAAATTCAAAATGATTTTTTGAGTTTGAGAGGTCTGCTATTCAAACCCTGATAGTTACTTTTCTGTTTATTGCCTTTTCAGAAAGCCTATATGGTTATCTGAATAAGGGAAAAAAATGAAAAGTCTCTGTTGGTTACAAATATGTGTTTCTGAGTCCTAAATATAGCTAAGCCCAAAACTCAAATGGAAATTTTGGCCAGTTTTAAGGGGCTGCTCTGATCAAACAGTGTCATCTAGACCAAATGTTTTAATTTTGTCATATACTATACCAATTAATGTACCAGCATGTACATTAATGTACCCCACCTCTCCCTTCAGTAAACTGGCTGTATCTTGGAAAATATTGATCTTACATCAAAAAATTTTACAGGGTGTCTCCTGACTAACATGAGTACACCTGGTAAGTTTTCTAGAATTTTATTTGAGTCCGAAGTGTGTGGGCCAGTGGTTGATTTGACATGGAATGACAATGTACTATTTACTTGTTCTATTGAGCCTCCTACCACTGATACTCATAAAGTTGTCAAGTGGAAGTTTGATCGACATAATTGTCAATTTAACAATAGCAGACATGCATCACAAGCCATTAACCAGTCTGGATGGTATTTTCTGCTATTTGTTTCAAATGAGCAACCTACTTGTTTGATAGTGTGGTTAGCCCCAGAGCTGCTATGCTTTACATGAACATTCTTCAGTTAATGAATGATCAGGTGTAGCTCAGACTAATACTTGTTAACTGAAAAGTAACAATGTGTAAAAATAGTCAAAAAAGGAGTGCAGTGGGAAGTGAATTTGTGGTTTGAAGAGCTGGAGAGATAGAGACCCGACCAATTCAATGAGGTATTTTATTCATTGGTTAAAGATGAACAACCTTTAAGCTTTCCTTCCCCTAGGGTATTTCATAGTACAAATATCACACCCTTTGTTTTCCTGAGAATTAAATATATTAAGGACCTCTGCCAAATGGTCATGAAAGGTGGTTCACCTTTTTTTTTCACTTTAACTGGAACTGATGATGTGGCTCATAAATAAATATTTAGGTTGGTGTTGGTTGTGAGTTTAGATATTTACTCACATTTTGAGTAATATGACATTGTAAATCACATTTAGATAATCATTTTTAAAGTCAATAATAGCAATTGTTTAAGCAATTCACATAGCATGAACACTTTTTGGAGTGCACAGTTTTGTGTACCATCAATATCATGAAGTCCCTGTCAGGTTTTGGTTCTGTAATTATGGAAAAAAAGTTAATTTTAGCATCAGCAGGATTAATTACAGGTTTTAATCGCCTATATAATATAAGACTTCATGTGACATCCTTTATTGGGAGGCAAAAAAATGTAACATGGTTTCGGTTCTGTCCAAAATTAAATAGGACATATGACTGTGTGACATGGGTGTGTCCCGACAGCAGGTATTTAGTACAAGATGCTGTGACATCATTTCAGCTTTTTCTGAAGTCAGAGAAAGTTAAAATGCTAGTGTTTCTATCCACATACCAGTAAACTGAAGGTGATGGAAGTTTAATGTATATAATGCAGTTTGATTGTGGATTCAGTTTAATTTGATGGTTTTGTTTAGATTTGTGTAACCCAATTGAGTGTTTTATGTGACTTTGTTTTACAACCTTTCTTGCAGAATAGATTGTTGCTTTATTTAAATAAAGTAGAACCTTGCATTTTGCTTAGCTAGACTACTTTGGCCATGGGAATTGTACAAAATGTCACAAATAATTAAGGTGCAGCACCAGCTGTAGTGAATTCATTCATTCTATTATTCATCATCTATGTGGATGTATTTGTTTGCAACGCACATTTTGCAAGACCACTTTTTGGCAACATATGCACCCCTTGGAAACATACTTTTGTTTTAACAGAGTATAGATGGTCTTGAATGTATCCATCCTACTCTCTTGAATAACTGAATAAGGGTGGTTATATTTGTTGAAAAAACTAAGATTCTGCACTGACCAAAGCATAATTTTCTTTCTGTTAAAAAAAAAGGGTGTGTGTGTATATGTGTATATGTGTCTATGAATATGGAGTAGAACTGAATTACTTATCTGCAATTAGTGTAACTTCTTTTGAGTAAACTTATACTTCAATTACAGTTTAACTAAAAATTTAACACTTTTTTTTTTTTTTTTTTTTTTTTTTTAACTTGCTAGATTAAAGAATACACAAAACTATTTATTTAACCACCTTTGGGATTCTTTAGGTGAGGGTGTAGTAAAGTAGTATAAAGAACATTAAAAGAATTGTGGCCAAAGTATAATATATGACTATGTTCACAGTTTTGTCCTGCATTTTAATTTCAGGTACCCTAATAATGGCAGAGAAGTGATATAGTACATACTGACAAAGACTGTTGATTTAATATTTATTGAAGTGAAAAGAAAGTATTTTTTCTTTCATATTCTATCTGAAATTAATTTCGAACAGTACTAAAACCCACTTGATCATACTCCATGTAACCTAAAGGGACAGATCAGCCTCATTATTACAGCATTAAGAGAACACCACACACCACAGGAGAGGTGTATAAGCATACATATAGAAATGCCATCACACTTGCCTTTTTCAACTTCGATATCAACTAGGATAGGTGTTTCACTTCAACCTACTTTTTTATAACTGCTTACAATAATTGACAACGGTAAATGTACAGGTTCTAAAATCTGTATAGGAGATAAAATAAATTCCTTATACATTTTGCAAATAAATGGAAAATCGATTTTAAACTAAATACTCAATGTTTTTTTATGGTATTGTTTATGTGTTTTCATATTTTCAAACAGTAATTGATATTTCATTCTTTGGAGTAGAAACTGCAAAGAAATGTCCTGCTGCACGAGAATTTTAAATAATTGCACTGCACAAAGTTTGCCTGATAAGTGATCACAAACAAGATGGTTTCCACTTTGCTTGAAGACTTTCTTTTGCAATGCAATCATTAATGATGCTTTTCCTCCATTTTACACATAGTTCTGATACCACTAAAACTTTCATCTCGGGACTGTTTTGAAGGTGCCTGCTGAAGTCAGTTTCACAGCAACACTGGCAGAAGTAGTAGTGAAATGTGTGCAGTGCTCAAAAGGCTGCTCCAAGTCAAGTGTGTCTTATTTTGGTGTTCTGTGATAGTGACGTGACGAATGTAAGAGGTGTTTGGCATGTAGTGATAATCTAAAAAACCACACCTGGCTGTCCGCTGTCCATCACCTGTTACAAAAGACAATTTGCTAATTCCATATACTGTACTTGTATGCCAGTACTTCCATCTGTACATTCATGCCCTTGAAGAACATCAACAACAACATTTTAAAGCAAAAGCCTTACTTCTGTCATGTAATCTCTTAATGTCTATTTGATTAAAACCAAAAGATTCAGCATTTTCAATTCATATAGGAAAATTTAATAAATAACTTTCCCTTCTCTATAATATAGTTTCAGATGTAATATTTTAGTAAACTTTAAAGATTATATCTGGAGATTACTTGATATGTTACTAGTCATGTCTCATCTTTTTTGATGTTTACTTGCTTCCATGAACACATTACATTTTTATCCAAAGCAGCTTAACAAAAGAAGTTGCTTTCATGTTTATTCCGTTGGATCGCTGACATGTTGTTTGACTCTGTGGGTGTCCACAGGTAAATCTTTTGTTAGGGAATGAACCTGTAGCCTTTAAGATGACATTTACAATGCTTTACACATACACAAACCTATCCATTTGTTTATTTTTATATAAGCTATCTTATTAACATTTTAGGATGTATTATAAGAGGGGGAAGTTTGGCTTGGCCATTAAGTACATAAACTAATCAAATAATAACTAAAGGCTAATGTGGTCTACATAAACTACTTGAATCTACTGTACCTGATACTTCAGAGAATTCACTCTAACTCCCCACAACACTGAATTAGGATTAGAAACTGGTTGGGCGAACATGTTAAAGTAATACTCTTGTGTCCTTTCAAGGTAAGCACACATACATCCATTCTGTAACCATACAAATCAGAGGTTCAGACTATCTTGGACATGACACCAGTGTATTTCAGGAAACAAATCCTGGCACAAATTCAGAACAGGGTATTTTAGAGACTGTATTTTTTAAATTATCAAAGGAAAGCAGAGTCTTTGAACAAGTACCATGTGAAAATAAGGAGATCACATTCCATGCATAAAATGCCTCAGTTAGGAAAGAAGTTGGAGTCCAAATTCTTCACTGAAGCACTTCTGCCAGCTGCATCATCAATCTCTTTTATATATTAATAAATTATTATTTTGTTTCTCTTATCTGCAAGAGCAGGAAGTTTACACGTATATGTTTTTCATTTTTTGTTTGATTTAATAGTACATTCAAGCTGAAATAATTGTCCGAACATGCATATGATCAGGTATTCTCAACTTGTTTATTTTTGCCTGTTTTTGTTAATTTTGTAAAATACAGGTCTGTGCACCATATAATGAAATCTTCATAAAGTGTAAATGCACTGTTTATAAACCCTGATTATGTATTTATTTATTTATTTTTAATATTCTTATATCCATCTGTAGCCACTCTCCATTTGGTAAGCTATTCAAACATTTTGGTAAATTCACATTTCTTTGTGTTTATCTGATTACCCCCCAGCTCCACCCAGGATACAAATCAATGGATTTTAGCACACTGCTTTTTATCTGTGTAAATATAAGCTGTTTTTAAAGGGTTAAAAGTTACAGCTGGGCTTTTCAAAGCCCAGTGGCCTGAAGTACAGGGCGGTGCTGCATAC